>NC_081568.1:111434422-111501891 GCF_022355385.1 Mustela nigripes | reverse complement strand
TAATTTAATTTTAATTTTTAAAAAAAAATTAAAAAAAATTTTTAAATTAAAATCTAAAAAATTTTAAAATTTTTATTTTTTAATTTTAATTTTATATATAATTTGATTTAATATATAATTTTAATTATATATAGATATAATTATCTATTATATATAGATATATAAATTATATATAGATATATAAATATATAAAATTTGTGGCTTTCACTCAGAGTCCCTTAGAAACCATTGCTTGTTTACTGATTCCATTGCATCTTGCTGCCTGTGGCATGCCCCTCCCAGTTGAGTAGTCACAGGGGCTCCTCCTTCTGCCTCAATTTCAGCTGCCCTGAGGGGTTATCAAGTTTTCCAATCTTTGGTTTCTGTCATACTATCCCAAACATAACCTCAAATTTAGTGACTATCAGTTCTGGACTTTCCGCATAAGGTGATAATAGACAAATAGAAAACATTCTATACAACATGCCCTCCACCACAGAACTGAAGGTATATGACAGAAGAAAAGACAGCAGACATGTTTTATTTCAACATTAACAAACTTAAATGCTGCGCTGTTTGTCACAAAATGAAAACATTTTATTTATGTTCTTTCACTCATTTTATTTATTCCTTAGTACAGCCCTATGAGAAAGGTATTCCTCTTACTCCCATTTTACACATGAAGAAACTGAAGCTTAGAGAGGTTTATCATTTTCTCAAAGGCACACAGATAAGAGAGGCTAGGAATCTCACTAGCTCTATCAACCTCCAACCTTCAGAGTTTAAGCTTTTAAGCAGTGCATGATATTTATCCGGCCCTTGAGGTACTCAAAATCTAATTAAGAGATAAAGAAACAAAAAAATGAGAGAACATGGAACAATTAGTAAGAAATTATACCCCATTACATAAAACTGTTACATGGTAATAACTAGCTTTCTATTTCATAATCCAGGCCATTATGTTAAAAAACTATATATATATTGGGGAAGTAGAGCCCATCTAACTATACTTCTAAAAGAAGAATAATTGTGGCCTCCAAACGTGGGTTTTTATAAGAGATTTGTTTTAGGATTTCCTGGGTTGGCAGTTACTTAAATAAAGTTAAGAATTTAAGACTAGATACGAAGTGTCCTATTATTGAAAACGTGAAAGTTACCTAAAGATAATTTTTATTAAATGTTATTCATGAGTTTACTCCCCTTTGTTCAATGATCATTATTTTTTTTTTTTAAGATTTTATTTATTTGTCAGAGAGAGCCCGCGAGCGCGGCACAAGCGGCAGGGGAGGGACAGCAGACAGAGGGAGGACAGGCTGCCCACTGAGCAGGGAGCCTGATGACAGATTCCATCCCACCACCCTGGGGTAATGACCTAAGTGGAAGGCAGACACCCAACGACTGAACCACCAGCGCGTCCCAATGATTCTTCTTCCTCTCCCACAGGAGATTGTCTTTCTCATCCTAACCTCACCACTCTGGGAATCACCCATCCCTCAGACCTCAGCACTTGATCGCTCTCAGTTCTGTAGATAGCTCACCCATCCAGCACTCATACTGTGCAAGAGGATCTTACTGTGTTTGATTCAAAGTAACTGTCTGTCTTCAAGTGGGAACAAGAGTTCTTTCTTAAATCAGATACTGAAGTTACTATTCTCTCCGGTATTCTTAATTTTTCTTCTCTTTCTTTTTCATCTTAAACTAACACTTGATAAATACTGTCTCATTGAACTTTGCTATTCTATAACGCAGCGAAGGCTTATCTGGAGAAAATCTGAACCTAAAGCAAGACTCCATACCCTATTTCAGATCTAACATAGTCCACTTTTCCTGATTCCATGCAGCCAGTTCCTGAACTTGGAATACCTTTCCTTGACCATTCTTCAGATTGTCACCTCAGACTGCTGCTAGGCCATTGGTGCTCTTTGTCACCTATTTTTTTTTTTTAAGATTTTTTTTGACAGAGAGAGAAACATGGAGAGAGGGAACACAAGCAGGGGAGTGGGAGAGGGAGAAGCAGGCTAATGGCTGAGCAGGGAGCCTAATTCGGGGCTCGATTCCAGGACCTCGGTTGGGATCATGACCTGAGCCGAAGGCAGACGCTTAAGGACTGAGCCACCCAGGCGCCCCTGTCATCTATTTTTCGAGTTGTCAGCATAGTTTTCCTATGTTCCCCTGTATCATTCGCCTAGTTTCCTTTTAAGTCAGTTGATCAAGAACCATGTCCCATTTTACTTATGTTCAGAATTTTGTACTGTGTTACAGATACTTATATCTGCTTCTAGCTAATGAGACTCTCCAAGGGAAAGTACAATCTTCAGAGAAAAATGCTTCTTCTAAATTGTAGTATCAGTTTTATAGGTTTGTGTTAAGTTTAACTACTGGAGGGAAAAGGATAGAGATATTTTGAACCAAAGATCCCATTTTTATAAGAGATTTGTTTTAGGATTTCCTGGGTTGGCAGTTACTTAAATAAAGTTAAGAATTTAAGACTAGATACGAAGTGTCCTGCTTTTCTTTTGCTTTCAGGCAAATATCCCTAACACTGGATTCACCATGATATCACATCTGTGAAATTAGTCTTTATCGTACATACTGAACATAAAGTGGTGCCTATGATTAAAACAGTTTTTTTTTTACCTCAAACTGTAAAATTTGCAGCAAAAACAATGGGAAAAAAACATTTATAGGTGTTAGACTCCATCTTTGCTACTGTATGTGTATGTACATATATGCTCAAAATTATGTATGTATGCTCATATACATATATGCTCAAAATTACTATTCTAAGAAAGACCAATTAAAGTTAGATAGAATCAAAAGTGAAAAGATAGTAGTACCTCCCTTTTAAGTGAAAAAAGATCCCTAGTCCAACTAGGGAGTGCTGACTTGGAAAAATTGGTAGTTTGACACTGTGAAAGAAATAAAATTGTCATGAACAAAGGTGAAAAGGGATTATATTTGTCAAGAAGGGACTTCTACTGAATGAACTGTCTGAAGGCTGTGGCATGTCACATTTTGTCTTGGAGAGTTAATGACTGGTAATGTTGAAGGAATAGGTCTTTTGTCAGATCATTAGGGCAGTCCTAGTTACAACTGCCTTAAGATGTAATGACTGGTTCAGATAAGGGGCCAAAATACTTGAGGTGAAACATGACTCAATCCAATCACGTTTTCCCTGATTAGGAGAGAGAAGCCAAGGCAGTTTTACCTAGAAAGCACTGAAGGTAAGCCCTAGGGCAAGAACACAGAAGCTGCTTTTGGTCCTTAGGAAACTGAGGGCTGAAGAGTTTGCTTGGCCTCCAGTTCTGTGCTTGTAGTAGACCACACGCTGCTCAGTCTTGCTCTACTATAGAATATACTCTTTTCACTTAATCATTCTGGAAAAGTGAGAATTAAAAATTAAAACCGGTAAATTAAATGAGGTTGGATAAAAAAATATTACTGTTCCTTAGAAGAAAGGACAAGATCCTACACAGTTAAGGCACCTCAAGAACATCAGGAAAACAAAGGGGGGGGAATTGTCCCTTTCCAAGGGTGCTGGAGGTCAAATTCATGCCTGGGTATGATGAAGGAGCATTGGTTTTTCTCAGCTATTACTATATCCCAGATATTAATGAGTTTCTAGAACTCATCTACTAATCTTAACCTAAGGAGGACACAGAAAGACTCCTAATGAGAAAAACACCAAAGGACCTCATTAGGGTGGGAAGTAAATTATCTTCTGAACTGCACCTTAACAGTTAGTTTTAAAGATATTTTCTTATGGTTTAAAAAAAAAATGAAGTTTAAAATGGAGCAGTGTCTTCTTCAATACCTAGCACATGATAGGCGATCAGCAGATATTAGTGTCCTCTTATTCCCTTATTCAAGAAGAATTAATATCCTTCATTCCAACTGTAGAGTAGGTCAATTATAGAAATTTGGACAAATTTTAAAGACCATGAAGGAGAGAAAAAAATCACCTTATAATCCAACTGTTCAAAGGGAAACACTTAAGATATTGCTTATTCATTTTCTTTTTTTTTTTTTAACATTTAAAAAATTAGCATATAATGTATTATTAGCCGCAGGAGACAGGTCTGTGAATCACCAGGTTTACACACTTCACAGCACTGACCATAGCACATACCTTCCCCATGCTTATTCATTTTCTTACCAACATTGTAAATACTTTACACACAGATATCATTGATTGAACTTCTTTTTATGATTCCTCCAGTAGTTAGATTCCAGGGCTAACAGTGATCCATTAAAGAAATATAGATCTACTAGTGAATTATTTCAACACCTAGATTCATCAGACACTAAATGAAGGATATTGTAACAGAATTGATAAGAGCTGTAAAAATTAGGTCCTTCCCCTGACAAAGGGAGAATATCTCCTATTAAGCAAACCATTTTACAAATAACAACAATACATATGGAAAAAATATCAAAAACAGTTATCTGAAAGCATGAGAATATGACCGAAAGCAATAAAAAATTGGAAGGGAATAGAAACATTAGTTGATAGAGTTAATGACACTAAGTGAATTTCCTGTTTCTCTGGGGTTTTTTTGGCCAGTTGCTGTCATGCTGGGTGACTAAAAACTAGATGGAAACCTACCATCTTATTACCTTAAAGAACTAATATTCAATTAGCCTAAAATTTGTGATTAGGTCGATACAGAGGAATAAAAAAAGCTGATGAGACAAACAGCAAGTAGTAAGGTCATAAAACTAAACACCACCAGAATACTAGTTACATTAAGTATAAATTGATGAAAAACTCCAGAAAAGCAACAAACAAAAAACCCAAAAAGCTCTTTGAAAGGATTAACATAAGTGATGAAACATCTAAGTAGACCCATCAAGAGAAAATAAAGTGAAAACACAAGTTACCAGTGTCAAGAATAAAAGGTGTATCACTATACATTTTAAAGACAGTAAATGTATAGTATGGAAATAGATGAATATCTTCTTTGCCAACAAATAGAACAATTTAGATGACATAAGCAAATTCTTTAAAATACAACTTCTGCTAATGACAAAAAAATGAAAAAAATCTGAATATCCCTTCAATCGAAGAAATTGAGTTTTTTTATGAAAAAACCTCCTACAAAGAAAGCTCTAGGCTTAGATGATTTCATTGGTGAATCCTATCAAATGTTTAAAGAGGATAACACCTGTCATATATAAACTCTTAGGAGAGGTAGCAGGAGGGACCACTTCCCAAATAAAATAAATACTAGCTATTTTAAAAGCACTGCAATATAATTTTAAACAGAGAAAACATTAAACATTTGAGTCCATAGCAGTAAAAAAAGCATCTTAGTACATTTGGGCTGCTATAACAAATTACCACAGACTGAGTGGCTTATAAATAACTGAAATTTCTTACAGTGCTAGGGGCTGGGGAATCTAACATCAAGATACCAGGATGGTTGCACTCTGGTCAAGAGAATCTGAATCAGAGCCGGTACCTTCTCACTGTGCCCTCACAAGGTAGAAGGGGCAAGGGATCGTTGTGGCATCTTTTATAAGAGCACCAATTTCCTTCATGAGGACTCCACCCTCATGACCTAGACACCTCCCCAATACTCTATCTGCTAATTTGGGGGTGGTGGTGGTGGTGGTGTTAGGATTTCATTATAGGAATTTGTGGAGGAACGAAACATTTAGACCATAGCAGTATCATTTCTAGTTTATAAATAGACAGAAAGGGGATGCCTGGATGGCTCGGTTGGTTAAGCCACTGCCTTCAGCTCAGGTCATGATCCCAGGGTCCTGGGATGAGTCCTGCATTGGGCTCCTTGCTCGGTGGGGAGCCTGCTTCCTCCTCTCTCTCTCTGCCTGCCTCTCTGCCTACTTGTTCTCTTTCTCTCCCTCTCTCTCTGACAAATAAATAAAATCTTAAAAAAAATTTTTTTTAATTAAAACAAAAATAAATAGCAGGAACAGGTGTAAGGAGAGTTCACTACCTGGTTTAATAGTTTGTGTTTTCCTTTTGGATCTTAAAAGACAGATTTATTTTTTGTTTCATAAGTTGAATAAATAATAAATGTACATAGAAAAGAAAACAGCACCTGGGTGGCTCCATTGTTTAAGCGTCTGACACTTGATTTCAGCTCAGGTCATGATCCCAGAGTCATGAGATTCAGCCCTGTGCCAGGCTCTGTGCTGGGCATGGAGTCTGCTTAAGATTCTCTCACTCCCTCTCCCTCGGCCCCTCCCCCTGCTAACGTGCTTTCTCTCTAAGAAAGAAGAGAGAAGAAAAACAAAGTTACAAGAATGTAGACAGTGAAAGGGAAAATCTCCTTGTCCTTCACCTGCCATCCTCTAGTTTCCATTTCCTATCCCTAGAGGCAACCAGTGTTTTAATTTATTAGTTTTTACAATGATACCCGCTGCATACATAAGTATATATGGGAGTATATATATAAGTATATATGTGTGTATTAATATATATACCTATCCTTTTAAGAAACTTCTTTAAAATATAAAAGTCAAAAATTTTTAAGTATTTTGTTAAAATAATCATTGGCCACTTTATTTTTCTATGTGTTCTCTGCTATACTTCTCAAGACAGGCAGCATTGGATAGTCCTGGATACTTTGGGAATTTGGCAAGGGGACAGTTGAGTTGAGGAAATTATTTAATTTGTATTTAGGGGAATATATTTGGGTGTTTCATAGTCCATTTGTGAAGTTAATTTTTCTTTCTAGCATGCCCCCATGTAGGAAAGGTCTTAGAAATTATCCTTGCTGTCCTGACTCCAAGAAAACTGTAGAGCCTAGGGTTGTATCATGATGTGAGTATGTCCCATCTACCCAGCACTACAGGTTATATAGATTGGTGGAGGTAGTGGTAGAGGAATAAGCTTGATATATACATAGCTAAATGATAACTTGTGGATTAATCTTCCAAGAATCAGAAATGTAAAATTATAAGGAAAGAAAATTTAGGGAAAAAGGTACTCTAGAAATTCCAGGCTATTAATAAAAAATATTATATTATTTTTCTGCATTTTGTTATGTTTGTAGAACTATCTTTGTTTAAGATTTATAACTTCAAGGGGTGCCTGGGTGGCCCAGACTGTTAAGTGTCCAGTTCTTTTTTTTTTTAAGATTTTATTTATTTGTCAGAGAGACAGAGAAAGCACAGGCAGGCAGAGGCAGAGGGAGAAGCAGGCTCCCCGTGGAGCAGGGAGCCTGAATGTGGTACTTCATCCCAGAACGCTGGGATCTTGACCCCAGCCAAAGGCAGCCGCTCAACCGACTGAGCCACCAAGGCTGTCCAGTTCTTGATTGTAGCTCAGGTCATGATCTTGGGGTCATGAGATCAAGCCCTGCCTTAGGTCCCATGCTCAGCACAGAGTCTGCTTAAGATTCTTTCTCCCTCTGCCTCTGCCCCATCCCCACTCGGGCACCCCACTCTTTCTCTGTGTCTTTCAAATAAAAAAATAAACAAAATCTTTTTAAAAATTTGTGGGGTGCCTGGCTGGCTTAGTTCATAGAACATGTTGATCTCAGAGTCATGAATTTGATCCCCACAATGGGTGTAGAGAATACCTAAAAAATAAGTTTAATATTTATAAATTTGTAAAATTTAAAATTTTATAATTTGTTCTGATTTCTTTTCTCATTCTTAACATTTACTTTCTTACCTAACTTTTAATTTTAGAACTACAAATTATTTTAAAAAGGAATCTCAAAATTTCTAAGCTACAGGATATACAGAAACTGGATCTGCCCTATTTAAGGTGTAGGAGAAAAGGAAGGAGAAAGATGTGAAATTGATCAAGGGCAGGATACAGATGCTCCTTAATTCTAGACTTTAGGAGAAAAAAAAGAAAAACATATATAAATATAATGGAGGTTAAAAGTTAAATATTTTGGAGCAGAAGAAAATAAAATATATATTTCTAAAGTGATAAAAATGAGAATGCAAGCTTGATTAATTCCACAGAATATAAGAAAGAAAAAAAAAGTAGTAAGTAATATAAATTAAATGGCAGGAAGAAATATAATCACAGGGACATCTGGGTGGCTCAGTGGGTTAAGCCTCTGCCTTCATCTCAGGACTAGATCCCAGGGTTCCGGGATGAGCCCCGCATCAGGCTCTCTGCTCAGCGGGAAGCCTGTTTCCTCCCTTCTCTCTCTCTGCCTGCCTCTCTGCCTACTTATGATCTGTCAAATAAATAAATAAAATCTTTAAAAAATATATATAATCACAAAAAATATAAATGAGTTAAATCCCCCTAATAATAATAATAAAAAAAAACCCTTATCTAATTGAGCTTTCAAAAATCCAGCTACATGCTTTTTAAAAGAGTAAAATGTACTTTTAAATTATGTTGGAATATACTCATATCATAACCACCTAGAAACTTTTTTTTAAGATTTTATTTTATTTATTTATCAGAGAAAGCGAGAGAAAACACATGAGTGGTGAAGGAGGGGCAGAGGGAGAAGCAGGCTCACTGCTGAACAAGGAGCCCAATGTGGAACCTGGGATCATGACCTGAGCCTAAGGTAGATGCTCAACTGACTGAGCCACCCAGGTACTCCCCACCTAGAAACTTAATATCAGAATCACATAGAGAAGTCATTACATTAGAATCAGGGGGTAGACTTTGGGATAAGGGGATTTCTTTTTTCAGAACTCTAGGAATTAAGTAGATATGTTTGGTATATCTGGGCATTGCTATACCAATGATATGCCAATTGATATGCCAAGCAGTCATTGTGGTGACTGCTTATGGAGAAAGAAATGGGGTACTGATGAGCAGCATAAAAGGGACATTTACTTCTACTCTGCACCATATGCTATTTTGGGCCCTTTAAAACTTAGTTTTTTTATTTTTAAAAATTTTTTTACTGATTGAAAAATTGTTCACCAATCAAACAATTGTACTGTTCACTCGAATAATTAACAGCTTTAATAGAATATTTGGGGGAGGTCATCACCCATATGCAATTATGTGATTTATGACAAAGGTGCAAGTCATTGATGGAGAGGATGATCTTTTGAATAAATGATTCTGGATCAATTGGTGACCTATATGAAAAATATGAACCCTGACCCCTTCATCACATTATATATAAAATTAACTCAAAATGGATAAAAATCTAATGCGAAGGGTAAAATAAAGAAACTTCTAAAAGAAAATATGGGAGAATGGCTTCATGACCTTAGGGTAGGCGATGTGTTCTTAAATACAGAAAGTACTAAACATAGAGGAAAAGACTGATAAAATAGGCTTCATTAAAAAGAAGATCCTTTGTTTACCAAAAGACACCTTTAATAAAATGAGAGAACAATCCACAGAGTGGAAGAAAAATGTAAAACAATTACTGAGAAAGGACTTATGTCTGGGCACCTTGGTGGTTAACTTAGTGGGTTAATTGTCTGCCTTTGAGTCCCACATTGGGCTGCCTGTTTAGCAGGGAATCTGCTTTTCCCTCTCCCTCTGCTTGCTGCTCTGCCTACTTGTGCCCTCTCTCTGTCAAATAAATAAATTTTTAAAAAATGGAAAAAAAAGAAATATATTTGGACTTATGTCCAAATATATAAATTACTGTTATAAATCAGCAAAAGAAAGACAACTCAATGTTTTGAAAAATGGGCAAGACTTCAACAGTCACTTCAAAACTGTAGTATCTAGGGGCACCTGGGTGTCTCCGTCGGTTAAGTGTCTGCCTTTGGCTCAGGTCATGATCCCAGGGTCCTGGGATTTAGCCCTGAACCACCCCCCCAAAGGTTGTTGGGCTCCCTGCTCAGTGGGGCGTCTGCTTCTCCCTCTGTCCATACCCCACCTGCCACACTCAGCACTCTCTTTCTCTCAAATAAATAAATACATAAACAAATAATCTTTCTAAAAATATACATATCTCAAAGGTCAATAAGCAGGTGAAAATGTTTTTTTTTTCAGGTGAAAATGTTTCAATATCATTATTTATAAAGGAAATATAAAATAAAACCATAGTCAGATACCACTATACAGGAAAGTTTTCAAAATCAGATACTACAACTCTTGTACATTGCTGTGAGATGTAAATCGATATAACTTCTCTGTTCCTACCATTTCTATCTCCCCTACACACCCTAACAAATTTTTATCATGCCACAAAATTCCTTTGCTCATCACAAGGTGATAGTTTTTCCTTTATAGTTCAACTAGTAAATATGGAGCACATAAGAATAGTTAGGCACATAAATCTGTACACCCTCCTTTCTTATTCATTCATCCTAGCTTTACTTTCTGCACGCTCCTTGGTTCCTTATTATAAGACAAAGGGACCTGTGTTTCCTCACTTATTCATGGAGGGATTCTCAATCTATCATAGCTTAACAGGTAAATGGTTTTTGCATTGATGTTATTAGGAGAGAGGGCATGTGGAACAGCTCCTTAAAGACAGAAAACTTAAAATTTTGTATTAGCCTCAAGGGGCTCTGTATATACTAATCAGTCTATAAAGAGGTAATAAATTTAGCATGATTATGGTCTGAAAAAAATGACCAGGATATTATGGAAGTAAAGTTGCTCTCACACTCTTGGCATGTCAGTGGAATGACCCTCCTATTTTGTCTGAGCTTTACTTTAATTCTATCTCATATATTAACATATTTTTTCTTTTTTTTTTAATTTTTCAGAGAGAGAGCACAAGCAGAGGGGAGCAGCAGGTAGAGGGAGAAGCAGGCTTCCCACTAAGCAAGGAGCCCAATAAAGTACTCGATCCCAGGACCCTGGGATCATGACCTGAGCAGAAGGTAGATGTTTAACCGACTGAGTCACCCAGGCGCCCCACATACTTTTTTTTCTATTATAGATGCCCAGAGAAGCAAATGAAAACAAAACAAAACAAAAAACCTTTTTCTGTTTCTTCTCATAGTCATCACACCCTGAAATCACTGTTTTCTGTGGCCAGAGATTTCCTCTAGTCTCTCTTCAAATGTAGTCTGTGCTGTTCCAACTTTTTCTCTCCACAGCACTCCTGTAGTCAAATCAGAGCTTTCAGAAGCTAGAGTTTCCTCTTGATTCTAGTGATTTCAAAATTCACTTCCAGGAAAAGGAATTGATAAAGAATTCACTTTTTTCCATACATAGGTAACTCGTTCAAGGAATTATTTTTTTAAATGTAAAAAAATTTCTAATGGAATTTTAAGTTCTAACAGACTGGTTGGTAAAGGGATGGAGGTTGGTTTTTTTAGGCTAGTAATCTTCCCTGTAACCTTTCTTCTGCTCCTTATAGCTATAAATGACCTCTTTTCCAGGAAGGCTAGTTCTGTTTTCAACAGACTATAAAGTATAGCTATCTGGTCTGCTTTTAGTCCCATGTAAATTTGATCTATTTTCTTTCAGAGGTATTGCCTCAAAAAGCTAGGTAGAACTGTCAATGAGTTGAAGTTGAAAAGAGCTTTTTTTTTTTCTTCCTTCTCAGACTAAAACACCCTAAGTTGCAAGGACCAGGTGATCTCAGTTTTTTTGGGAAGTGCAAAATGTTATTTTTCATGGTTGGTAGTAAACAAAGAACAGAATGCATCATTGGCAACACTTATCTAAATCAACCTTTTGGTTATTCATAGCTTACAATGGACCTGTTTGTAGGTATGGGCCTGAATATTTAAAAAAAGACCAGCATTCAAAACTTCTGTAAAAAGCATTAGCAGCTAATCAAGGTTCAACCATTGCTGCCTTTGTACTGAACATGCAAAATGCTTCCACTGTCAAAAAGAGATACCTTTTCAATAGTTTATAAATATATGGTGTTTAATAGTTACAGACCTGCAGTTTTAACATTTTAAAGCCAGTGCCTCAGAGTATGGAAGGTCCATAATCCAGAGTAGTCAATGGTATGTACGTGTTATATATCATACACACACATATATGTATACTGTTAATAAGTTGTCATTATTTGAAGTACAAGTAAGTAACAATGTAAAAACTCAGAAAAAGATTGTGGGCTCAGTTCTTTTAAGTGTGTAAACTGTTTCCTAGTAAAGGGTATAGAACTCTTTGAGGTTCTCATTTAATTCAAACTCTTCTTCCTTGGTCTTTTTTTTTTTTAATATATTTTTTTAAAGATTTTATTTATTTATTTGACAGAGATCACAAGTAGGCAGAGAGGCAAGGAAGCAGGCTCCCCACTGAGCAGAGAGCCCAATGTGGGGCTCGATCCCAAAACCCTGGGATCATGACCTGAGCCGAAGGCAGAGGCCTTAACACACTGAGCCACCCAGGCGCCCCTTGGTCTTTTTTTTAAATAAATAGTAAATATACTTTTTAAAAAATTAATAGTAAATTAACAAATAAACACCTGTTATATGGGATTTAACATTAATTTCCTTGCACCTTATTTAATACTTGATAATGCAAAAAAATTTATAAACTCTCTCTTTGATTTGTGTCTTTGACATAGCTTCTTGTTTTTACACACACATTTGAAATTGGTTATCTATACAGAAAGAATGGAGTTATCCAAGGAACTAGTGACTGTGGCCCAAGGGACTAGCAGGACAAAATTATTAGGTGTATTAATAATAATAATAGTTGTAGCTACCATATGTAGTACTTACAAAGAAAGGAATGACTTTAAGTCTTTATATATACAGATCATTTAGTCCTTGCAAAACCCTATAAAGTAATTATCATCCCCAATTTACAGAAGATAAATCTAAGGCAAAATACATAAGCCTAGTTAGGAACTGTCAAATTTGAACCTAGGGTCTAGCTCTGAAGCAACATTCATAACTACCTGAATTCATTCAATTATCTAATCAGTTATTTCAGTCTTTAATCAAATACTTATCGGGCGCCTGGGTGGCTCAGTGGGTTAAGCCGCTGCCTTTGGCTCAGGTCATGATCTCAGGGTCCTGCCTCTCCGTCTACTTGTGATTTCTCTCGTCAAATAAATAAATAAAATCTTTTTTAAAAAAATCAAATACTTATCAAATTTGTATTATGTTCTCAGCACTGTGGTAGGCTCCAGGGCATACATGAATGAGTTTAACCAGATATGGTACCTGTTCTTATAGAACCTAAGGTCTAGCAATGAACACGAGCATTGATCAAATAACTATATAAACAAATGTAAATTTACAATGTGACTGGTATACAAAGGAGATATATGTGATACTATCAGGGTTAGGGAGATTGGGAAAAGTTTGGCTGCAGAACTGACACACACACTAGATATGAAGGATAGGTAAACTCAAACTAGACAAAGAAGAAAAGAAGAGATTTCAAGGCAGAAGAAAGATCACATACAAATCCTCTATGGTAAAGGGGAACAGGAGGAGTTCTAGTAATTGAAGAAAGACCAATGAGGTGGGATCACAGTGGGTAAGAGGGAGAAGAGTGCAACACATGGTTTGAAATGTTAGTAAGTCCAAGTGTGGCATTGAAAGATGTTAAACTGGGACAGGGGTGGTGGTAGGATTACATGAATGGATTGGTGTTTTAAAAGGATCATTCTGACTTTAATATTAACAGTAGAGGGCTCCTGGGTGGCTCAGTGGGTTAAAGCCTCTGTCGACTCAGGTCATGATTCCAGGGTCCTGGGATCGAGCCCCACATCGGGCTCTCTGCTCAGCAGGGAGCCTGCTTCCCCCTCTCTCTCTGTCTGCCTCTCTGCCTACTTGTGATCTCTGTCTGTCAAATAAATAAATAAAATCTTAAAAAAATATATTGACAGTGGAATAGAGGAGGATAAATGGATAGTGGATATAAATAAATGAGCAGGAAGATCACTGTAGTAGCCCAGGTAAGAGATGAAGGTAGCCTAGACTGGATTGATGGTGGTGATAGACAGAAGTGGATAGAATCAAGCTAGGGTTGACTATAGTAGGCAGAGAAATCAATAGGGCTCTCTTGCAAAATGATTTAAGCCAATTTGGTCATACACAGCCGTTCTGGTTTTTTTATTTTTTTATTTTTTTAAAGTAGGCTCCACACCCAACGTGGAACCTGAACTCACAATCCTGAGATCAAGAGTCACATGCTCCACTGACTGAGCCAGATAGGTACCCCTATTTTGTTCTTTTTGACAGGAAAGAAGTAGCGACTTTTGAAACAAATGTGTGGGGTACTTTGACACACCTTGATACTAAGTTAAAAGTAAGTCTCAGACCAAATTCTGGCATATTAATAGACACTTCGAAAATAAACAGTTATTAATAAAGACACTTGTATACACAGGTCATACAGCCTCTTCTGTAAGCTCAGTTAAGTTCCAACTCTCCATCCTTTTATGTACTGTCATGTCGTTGTTATCTGTTGCTGCATAATAAAGGGCCCCCAAATTTAGTGACTTAACACAACAATAAATATTTATTATCTCATTGTTTCTATAGATCAAGGCTAAGTCAAATTGGTTGGGTTAGGGACACCTGGGTGGCTCAGTGGGTTAAAGCCCTCTGCCTTCAGCTCATGTCATGATCCCAGGGTCCTGGGATCCCACAGGGTCCCACATCAGGCTGTCTGCTCAGCAGGGAGCCTGCTTCTCCCCCTCTCTCTGCCTTCCTCTCTGCCTACTTCTGCCTACTTGTGATTTCTCTCTCTGTCAAATAAATAAATAAATGATCTTAAAACAAAGACTGATGAATCACTGAGCTCTATCTTTGAAACTAATAATATATGTTAATTAATTGAATTTAAATTTTAAAAAAGAAAAGAAACTTAAAAAAAAAACCTTACGATGTCATTTAGGTATAAACTCCTAATTGTAACCTACATACATTCTGTTTTATATATGATACATTTATTGCCTGCTGAGTAAAGTAGGCAATTCTCATAATTATGGACAAGATTTATGCTTGTAAATCTATTTAAATTAAACAAAAAGTACCTTTCAAAACGTTTTTTTCTGATTGGAATATTTTTATTATCTTGCTAGGAAATAATCTTGAGCCGATCATATTGAAAAATCTTAAATTATGGGTTAAAATGTGTTTCAAAGCAATGGTTAAGATCTTTTATATAAGTTACTACTTTTTCTCTTTGGAAATCTAATAAAGCTTTTCCAAACAAACAAACAAAAAAAGACTTAGCTTTGGAAGTCATGTATCTTCATTTACAGACTATCTTATTGGTTACACAGGTTATCTCTCTTTAGTGTAGGAGGGAACTACACAAAGGGTTGAAGAGTAAGGATTATTCATATTAAGGTCATGAGGGCCAATTTGAAGACTGGCTACCACATACATGAAAGGTTCACTTAAGGTAGATGTAGCACAAATTTAGAATCCTTTCAAGTAGTCAGAATCCACTGAATCATGCTGGATACAGGATGTTTCTGGGATCAAATCTTGGTGCCTTCCCTAAGGATACAGATTATGAGGCTTGTTAGATTTTGATTGCCTTTTCTGATAAAGTAGAATGTCTAAAATATATTAGTCAATTCACATAGCTAGACCAACCTCAGTTTCATCAATGAAAACCAACTGCTAATATTCTTCATGTTAATTAGCAAAATTCTGGTGTTCAAGACAAATATAACTAAAATGTGTATCATTGCTTCCTCTAGAGTGTAGCCTTTTTGACTAAATATTAGCTGCCATCCCTGGGAGTATGAATTCCCAGTTATGGCAAGCAATAGCATTTAAGCTGTAGCCTAAGTCAACACACATATATATTCACAAATAGTATCACATTGTCTATGTACAATTATTTTAAAGTAAATTAGACATCATAGTACATTCTGTAATTTTGACAGTGCAACCCATAAAAAAAGTAACTGTATGGCCAATGAGTTACTGAATGGGGCTGCTCATATAGGATAAAGTAACTTACAGTGGAAATTACTAAATGATCATTAGCGCACCATTTCTGGCACTGTGATATATTGTAGAAAGCACTTACATTGATTTTTTTTTTTAAGATTTTATTTATTTATTTGACAGAGACACAGGGAGAGAGGGAACACAAGCAGGGGGTTTGGGAGAGGGAGAAGCAGGTTTTCCGCTGAGCAGAGAGCCCGATGTGGGGCTCCATCCCAGGACCCCGGGACCATGACCTGAGCCAAAGGCAGATGCTTAACAACTGAACAACTCAGGTGCCCTGATTTTTATTTTTGAAGATAAATCATTTGAAACTATATTGTGTTATTTTGAGAATTACGTGTGTGAATAATTTCAAACACTTAGAACAAATGCCTGGCATGTAGTAAAGTTGTTGGTAAATGTGATAATGATGATGATGGTGGTAGTGATCATCTAAAATTTCAGATAGATACATGCCTCTATGATTGTCAGGTGTACTGGACACTGAGGTAGATCCCAGTGATACGAGATTCCTCTTCAGGACTAAAGGACTTGGTTATCCAACTGCTGGGAGTGCTGTTGGCTCAAGATGTCAGCTCTGTCCTTGAATTGTCATACCCAAGGACATACCTACTCCCTGGGGGCAGTCTTTATCCAGTAACTGGTCATCGATGAGTATAAGAAGGCCCAGCCCCCCTATCTCAGCTTAGCCTCTGAAGGGCCACCAAGATTCAGTCATAAAGAGGGTTGACTTAGGCTATGTTAAAACTCTATCACTAATTCTTGCTTTACCCAATTCTGCATTTTGCCACAAGTGTTAATTCCAAGAAAATTCCTAATAAATTTTCCTGCATGCAAATCTCCATCTCAGGTTCTGCTTCCCAGGGAACATGACTAGAAATATCAGTTGTTAGTGAATTAAAAGTCTGCATTAACAGACATATCCTGGTGAGTGCCTGACTGGTTCAGTTAGTAGAACTCATGACTCTTGATCTCAGGGTTTTAGGTTTGAGCTCCACGTTGGGTGCAGAGAGTACTTAAAAATAAAACCTTCAAAACAAAAAAAAAAAAAACAAATGTATACTTTTTTATTGGTTGGCAATGATTAACAAAAGGTGTATGTTTGACATATATATACTTCATGTGTATGTGTGTCTGTGTGCAGTTTAAAGTATTATTCATTTAGATTGGACATTTGAGATCTAAAGTTGCTGATAGAGGCTAGCAGAATAAGTCATTAATAGAAATGTTTATCATATTACATATATTCTTATTAGAAAAGCTGGCAACTTAAATATTCATCTAATTATTATTCATCTAATGTATAGAAAACACGAAAGGCCATGAAACCTTTTTGTTTTGTTTTGTTTTTTGAAAACTTTTAATATAGGCAACATTACTGTATAGCATCTGTTTGACAGGACAGGCTAGGTAATACTGCTGTAATGAACTATAACAAAATCTCAGATGTTTATCACATAAAAGTTCTTACTCAGGCAAATCTGCTCTAAGAGTCTAGGAATTTCTCTAGGGCAGCCCTTCATGTAGTGGCTCAACATTCAACATCACTTTCTTCTTCAGATATCTCCATCTCATTTTGAAGCTTCATTCTTTGTGCCAAGATAGCATCGTGAATCATGTACTAGAAGTGACACAGCAGCTCTGGCCATTGTCTGTCAGTAGAACTAAGACATACCACCTTTTACATATCCAGAGAAGGGAAGAGAATGGAAGTTATTGGTGAACATTGGTAGTATTAGTCACAAGGACAGTCTTAGACACTATCTAAGAGAGGTTAATATGTTAATATCCATGAGAATCCATAAGACCATATCCATAAGTATCCATAAGACAACTTTACTCTTGAGACAAACTCTCTGTGTAAATCTTATCCTAGCACAGGAATTAATTTTAAGCTCCTGTGTTTATCAAGAAATTTAAATGGAAATAAATTTAGTCAAGTATTAACAGAATCAGCAGCTAAAGCAAAACCTGGCAAGATATGGATAGTCTCTTTAGTCATAAGATAAATAGTAAAAAAGTAGATCACAATTGAGTGAGCTGTGGAAATTTATGTAAAAATCTTTTCCAGGGGCTTCCTTGAAAATGTGATTATAAAGTTAAAAAGAAGAATAAAATATAAACAAAATTGGCATTGCCTAAATTTAATTTTGCATTTGACCATTTACTCCTCTAAGGAAAAGGAGTAAAAATTACCATCAGGTAAGTACACCCTACACCCTTCTTTCTATGGCATTCTTCAACAAGAAAAATGTTTCGTATGAGAAACATTTCACATTATTGATTACAAGATAGCTAAACATAAAAAAGCCAATGAAAACAAAAAGTGAATGTAGATACAAATTTACTTGCTTTCTAGAAACTTGAATATAAACATAGTTTTGTATGTCTGTCTAGTTCTCTAAAGTTTACCACATGTAATAGATTAATGTGGTGATCACCACAATTAGGATACAGAACTATCCCATTCCCCCCAAAGTAACTCCCTCTTGCTACCTCTTTATAGTCACACCTTCCTCTTACTCTAACCCCTGGCACCACTGATGTGTTCTCCATCACTGTAATTTTGCCATTTTGAGGAGGATGTATAAATGGAATTATACCTTATGTATTCTTTTGATCCTGGCTTTTTTCAGTCAGTATAATGGCCTTGAGATGCATGTAAGTTGTTGTGTGTATGTTGATAGTTTGTTCCTTTTTATTGCTGATAGTGTTCCATGGTGTAGATGTACCACAATGTATTCATTCACCCATCAGAGGACATCTGACTGGTTTCTGGTTTTGGTCTGTCACATAGAGTTAATATGAAAATCCATGCATAAATTTTTGTGCAAACTCAAGTTTTCATTTCTCTAAATACCGAGTAGTTAGATGTTTATGCGTGTTTAACTTTGTAAGAAACTGACAAACTGTTTTCTAGAGTATCTGTAGTATTTTACATTTCTGCCAGCAAAGAGATGCGTTGTTCTACATCTTGTCAATACTTGGTATCATAAATATTTTTAATTTTAGCTAGCCATTCTAACAGGTGTGTGGTGGTATCTCATTGCTTTGTTAATTTGCGTTTTCCTAATGGCCAATCATTTTGGACTGTAATGATGTCATACACCTACATAGTGTTTTACATTTTTACAAAAATTCAGTTAATTCTTACTTCTTACTTCTGTAGTGTGTTGTATTTCAAGTGATAAAAAGATGATGTAAATCTGGAAAAGACAGACAAATGTAATTACGCCAATGGAGAATCAAAATTTTAAAACTTGGGGTGCCTGGGTGGCTCAGTCATTAAGCATCTGCCTTCGGCTCAGGTCACCATTCCAGGGTCCTGTGATGGAGCCCCACATCGGGTTCCCTGCTCGTCGGGAAGCCTGCTTCTCCTCCCACTCCCCCTGCTTGTGTTTGCTCTCTTGCTGTCTCTCTCTCTCTCTCTGTCAAATAAATGGATAAAATCTTTAAAAAAAAATTTTTTAAGCTCAAACGGAACCGAAGGTAATTTAGTCAAACTTTCCCATTTTACAGAGAATGGTGTATCAGAGAGGTTAAATGATTTCTCACACAGCAGGAATCATACAAAAGCCACACTTCTGTTGCTTGAATCTCTTCTGTAATATCCAATCAGGTAGGTGAAAGTTTATGCCCGAATCTTTCAAGTGACTGTGAATTCACTTTTTTTTTTTTTTTTTTTGCCAGTTCCATTAACAAAGTTTCTTGACATTGGGCTGAAATGGCCTATAAACAAGTGAACAAGTCTGTAAGTGTTTTGACATTGAACTAAAATGACTACTATAGCTCCTGCCAGTGGGTCTAGTTTCATCCTCTGGGAATTTGCTGAGCAAGTGTGGTCCCTTTTCTACATAGTTCAGATAGTTGAAGACCGCCATCATGCTCTCTAGGCCATTTCCATTTTCCTCTAGCCATGTCTTACATGAGCTCCTTTATCATTCTTCTTGCTTATATATAAACTGGCTCTAGATTTCTTACAGTGCCAAATACTGAATAAAATATTTCCAGTAACACAGAGTGTACACATTTTCCAATTATACGTATTCACTGTAGGGGATAATGAGACTTCTTTGCCTTTCACAGAGTGTCATTATTTAAAAAATTTAAGCTGAATAATATATTTTTAAAATTGTATTTTTTGTTGGTTGTGTTACGTGCACATGGCACAAAATTCAAAACGTTCAAGAAAGTTTATAGTGAAAAGTCATGATCCTTAGCCTTCCGGTTTAATATAGTATAATATAAGATATAGCAGAAATGCTCTTTTTAAGACACTTAATACTGATTATGATTATGACATCCCATCAAATAAGCTGTATATATCTCTTACATTTTTAATTTTATTTTTTGAAGCTTTTATTTATTTGTCAGAGATGGATGGGGCAGGCAGAGGGAGAAGCAGGCTTTCTGCTGAGCAAGGAGATGCATGTGGACTTGATCCCAAGACCCTGGGATCATGACCTGAGCCAAAGGCAGATGCTTAACTTACTGAGCCACCCAGGTGTCCCTGTACCTATCTCTTAAATCATTCGTCTTATATTTTTTTGCTAATATAAATAATCTGTTATGGACTTCCCTCTGTATACTTTATGTATATATTTTAGATTATTTCTTAAAGCAGTTTTCTAGGAAAAAAAAGCTGCATTGCATAGTATGACTTGTATACAATAACTTCCCCCCAAATTACCATTTTGTATTTACTCCAATGGTATGTAAATGTCCATCTCACCACATCTTTGCAAACATAAATACCATTATTTATTGATTTTCTTTAAATTTGTTGTCTCAATTTCCTTGTTATTGAGAATACACTTTTAAAATATGTTTTTATATCTTTATTGGCTATTTGTCTTTCCTCCATTAGGTACTTAAGCCCTGATTAGTTTTTAGAAAATTGTATGAGCTAGAATAAGAAAATCAGCCCACTGTCATATTCTTGAAAAATATTTTTTTTTCGGTTTGTTAAACTCCTAAAGGTGTTTTACACATGCTAGAGTCAGTTCATCTTAAGCAGTTATATGTAGTTAATTTTTTAAAAATTTTTACTAAATATGAGGCTTTAAAATGAACACTTATGTTGTGATATAACTTATCTCTTTATAAGTCTGTTTCACTCACCAGATTTTAAACTTCTGCAATCCAAGGGCAATAGTTTAGTCATCTTTCTAAGGCCTACAGAGTAGAATTTTCATAAAGTTGTGATGTCTAAATGAGAGAATAAACTTTAAAATCCCTGTTAGGGGGCACCTGGGTGGCTCAGTGGGTTAAAGCCACTGGGATCGAGCCCCGCATCAAGCCCCACATCAAGCTCCGCATCAAGCCCCACATCAAGCCCCTCCTTTCTTCCCTTCCTCTCTCTCTGCCTGCCTCTCTGCCTATTTGTGATCTGTCTGTCAAATAAATAAAATAAAATTTAAAAATCCCTGTTAGTTGGCTGGACTCTGCATGGGTACAGACTCCCCAAACTTTATGAATTTTAATTATGACTACCTAGAATTTAGCCGAGTCAACATTAAGCTGTTCAAAGGTTTGTAAAATATTCTGCCCTTTCCACTTTTAAACTGGGTAAAAACTTGATAAATATAGGTTCTGTGTCCTCTCTCAAATCAGCGAAATGCAGTGTTGACCCACCCTGGTTCTACACTAAAAACCTTTGGAGAGGCTGACTGCCCTCTAGGATTCAGTACCCTTTGGCAATGAAGTCATTCCTTGAAGGTACTATCACCTACCTCCTCCCAATACTCAGTCCTGGCCCCAGTTACTCAAGAATGTGAGGGAAAATGTCAGTAATGCCTGTTGGGCACAGATAAATATGGCCTGCTGCATTTTGTTGGTGTACTAGTTAGGTAACCCTCAGGAAAAAATGAAATTAGACAAATTCCAGTTTGCAAACCCATACTATATTTGGTTGATTACTGCTTTCTCTTATAGATGTCCTCAGAGCATCCTTTTAATAATTCCTTTTAGATTCTTCCATAGGATCAATGTGGTGCTGGCAGAGAGTTAGAGATATTAGGGACTCTCAACTGAATGAATAAAGTCCCAGTCAATGAAAGATTGAAGGGAACGCTTCCAGTGATATGGATCTCCATTCTTTATCCCTGGAACCCTTTAGTTGCCTATAATTGTTTCTATTACTGAAGGTTTGTGACTGCCAGGTTATATTGAAAAAGTACTTTTTCCAAGGGTAGTTTGGACAGGATTGAGTAAAGTATTGGCATAGAGCCAGCTATTAGTGCTGCTATACAGATCAAGAGGGTGGGGAATGGAAAACATTTGTCAATCAAACAGAGGCTGTCTCTGATGACGTAAAATACTCTTTGGGGAAGCTGATTATTGGCTTGGTTATCATGGTTTTGGCAATTTACGGGGTAACCCTTCAAGTATTTTTCAAACTCTGACAATCTCTGTCTCAGCAGAGACTGTATGGTCTATATTTTGCTAATGCCAGTCTGGTTCACATATTCCCTCCATGATGTCCCTCAGACTTTCTCCACCTTCTACCATCCATTTCACAACACCCACCCCCATCCCCTGTGCATTCCTTCCAACCCAAGAAAACCTAAGCAACTTAAAGATGTTACTGGATTCTTTTAAACTCTGTGCACTAACTTTATAGGGCTGCCATAACAAGTTACCACAGACTGGTGACTTAACAATAGAAATTTATTATTTTACAGTTCTGAGGCCAGAAGTCTGAAGTAAAGATGTAAGCAGAGCTGCACTTCTTCTGAAAGATCTAGGATAAAATCTCATTTTTTACCTCTTCCAGCCTCTGCTAGCTGTCACCATTCCTTCAGTTGTGGCCACATTACTCCAGCCTTAGGCTCTGTGCTCACACTTCCTCCTCATCTCTGTCCCTTCTCCTCTGTCAAGCGAGGATACTTGTCAGTGAATTTATAGCCTGGCGGATAATCCAGGGCAACTTTTCTCCTCATCTCAAGATCCTTTAACTTAATTACATACGCAAAAGACCCTTTTCCCAAAAAAGGGTAACATTCACACTTTCCACAGTGGTGGGACATGGACGTCTTTTTTGGTTGCCACCATTCAACCCACTACATCTTGCCTGAGGATACAGTTTTTTCCTTCTTTCAAGCTGTACCTTGAAGCTTTGGAGAGATCCAAGGGGACTGTTCTTTCATCATTACCTTGGTTTTCAACACTTGTGTCTTCACTTTAAGTACTTCTTTGGAAAATTCAGTCTGTTCCTTTGTTTCAGTTGCTTTCATTTGGAATTCTCCCCTCACTGGGCAAGTGAATACTACACCAATGGGAGGAACATCACTGAGTCAAAAAGCAAATAATTCCAAGTTTTAAATTTCCATTTCTTACCCTACAGCAGACGTTTGTCCATATTTTATGTTCTGGCACCTGTAGTTTCCCATAATTCCTCAGTGACAGGGATCACTGTTCTCAGGCCTCATTTGTGCTCTTCTCACTGGCCTTCCGCTCTAACGCCCACAATAAGAGCTGTTCATATCAGCTGACATAATGTAAACTGGAGCTCGTAGGTACTTTTTAAGAATTTCTTCCCCAATTTGGGAAGAGTACTGTTTCCTGCTTATATTTTTCTGACTCTTGAATATTAATAAGTTGCTATTTATTGTCACTACTGTGAGCCTAGCTTAGCCTTTTGAATGTGTTACTTCATTACTCAGAACAATACTATGAAAAAAATATGGTTGTCTCCATTTTATAGAAAATGAAGGGGAAAAGAGGAAAAGGGGATGCAGGATTATATAAGAGAATATTTATATATCATAAATATATTTTAAATATATTATATTATATATATTATATTAAATGTAATATAATATATTAAAATAAAATATATTATAAAAATAAATATTATATTATATATTATATATACTTTATAAGGTTATATAAGAGAATATTTAATTCTCTGTTTCGACACTTTGTATTTATATAACACAGAGAATTAAACTCAGATTTGCCTGACCCCACAAACACACATAGTTCTTTCTACTAAGTCCACCTTCTTCTCATGTTTCTTTTGTAGAGAATGAAGCAAAATAATATTTAGGGAGTTCTGCTTTCTCTGTCAGCTCTAACGTTACACCAGAAGCTGCAAGCGGGCTTTTCCCTTCCTTGATCATCTTCTGACTCTGAATAGAATTTTAAAAAGCCCATTCTTTGTCCTTTCTTAACATTTTTTTGCAAGTCTCATCTCATTTGGGGGTTTCAGTTTCCTTGACACTATTCTTTTGGGCCCATGTTACCTTCTTATAATTATCCTTGGTATGTGGTTGCTTTCTCCCAAGGTTTCTGTCACTTCCAATTAGCCAGGCAATTCCTCCTTGTTGGTCAGAATTAGGCTCCCCAGTTGCTCTGCTGGGACATCAAATCATGAGAAAGGCAAATCAAAAACTTCTCAAATGTTTGCTTTTAGCTCCATAAAACTTTTGAAAGGTGTCCTGTATTTGAATTTTCTTTTTTGATTGGTGCGCTGCTACAGCTATTGACAAATAGTGTACTATTGGGCACTGTGGTATCAATAATGAATTCTTTTATAAATAATTACACGTGACAGTACATATTTGGAACCAGTTTTAAACCTCTCAAATAAAGCATTCTAAAGCAGTTCCAAGCTTCCCATAAACACCTGGTTATCCTAACGCATTCCTGTTTCTCATCTCTCACTCATGTTCATTGGAGAAATACATATAATATTTCTTTTGTTTGTTTGTTTTGTTTTTATTTTTAATTTTTTAAAATTTTTTATTTTTTATAAACATATATTTTTAGGGACGCCTGGGTGGCTCAGTTGGTTAGGCAGCTGCCTTCGGCTCAGGTCATGATCCCATCGTCCTGCGATCGAGTCCCACATCGGGCTCCTTGCTCCGCAGGGAGCCTGCTTCTCTCTCTGACTCTGCCTTCCACTCTGTCTGCCTGTGCTCTCTGGCTCTCTCTCTGACAAATAAATAAATAAAATCTTTAAAAAAATACAAAAACAAAAACATATATTTTTATCCCCAGAGGTACAGGTCTGTGAATCACCAGGTTTACACACTTCACAGCACTCACCAAAGCACATACCCTCCCCAGTGTCCATAATCCCACCCCCTTCTCCCAAGCCCCCTCCCCCCCAGCAACTCTCAGTTTGTTTTGTGAGATTAAGAGTCACTTATGGTTTGTCTCCCTCCCAATCCCATCTTGTTTCATTGATTCTTCTTCTACCCACCTAAGCCCCCATGTTGCATCACCACTTCCTCATATCAGGGAGATCATATGATAGTTGTCTTTCTCTGCTTGACTTATTTCGCTAAGCATGATACGCTCTAGTTCCATCCATGTTGTCGCAAATGGCAAGATTTCATTTCTTTTGATGGCTGCATAGTATTCCATTGTGTATATATACCACTTCTTCTTGATCCATTCATCTGTTGATGGACATCTAGGTTTTTTCCATAGTTTGGCTATTGTGGACATTGCTGCTATAAACATTCGGGTGCACGTGCCCCTTTGGATCATTACGTTTGTATCTTTAGGGTAAATACCCAGTAGTGCAATTGCTGGGTCATAGGGCAGTTCTATTTTCAACATTTTGAGGAACCTCCATGCTGTTTTCCAGAGTGGCTGCACCAGCTTGCATTCCCACCAACAGTGTAGGAGGGTTCCCCTTTCTCCACATCCTCGCCAGCATCTGTCATTTCCTGACTTGTTGATTTTAGCCATTCTGACTGGTGTGAGGTGATATCTCATTGTGGTTTTGATTTGTATTTCCCTGATGCCGAGTGATATGGAGCACTTTTTCATGTGTCTGTTGGCCATCTGGATGTCTTCTTTGCAGAAATGTCTGTTCATGTCCTCGGCCCATTTCTTTTCTTTTTTTTTTTTTTTAAGATTTTATTTATTTCTTTGACAGAGAGAAATCACAAGTAGACAGAGAGGCAGGCGGAGAGAGAGAGAGGGAAGCAGGCTCCCTGCTGAGCAGAGAGCCCGATGTGGGACTCGATCCCAGCACCCTGAGATCATGACCTGAGCCGAAGGCAGTGGCTTAACCCACTGAGCCACCCAGGCACCCCCTCGGCCCATTTCTTGATTGGATTATTTGTTCTTTGGGTGTTGAGACATATAATATTTCTAATTAACTTTTTGTGCATCTCATTTTTAATATAATCCCAAACCAGAAAGTGCATGGTGGGGTGGGGAAAAATGACGTTTCTGAAGTAAAATATATAGAGGGCTATGAATTTCAATGGGAGAATATTATACCTTAATTTTTGCTACCCTCTAGGTGAAAGTTAGCATTTCTTTCTATTGTAACATATATAATCAATTACAGTGGTACCAGAAGTACTGATGACTTTTTCACTAATAAAAATCACAGATATTTTCCCATCACATTACTACCATTGTAGTTGGGTTTTGTTTTGTTTTTGGTGTTCACTACTTTTAAATTTTAGACATCATTAGATCCTCTCCTAGATTTTGTTATTGATGCATTAATAAAGAAGCACATATATAGCACACTTCTGTTGAATACCTTGATTACTGTATTTTAATATAATTTGTTTCATTAACAATTCTATGCATATATTATACATTTAAAAACAAGACTCTAAAAAGGGCTTTATAAGCTTCACCAGACTGCCAAAGGGAGCCATGAAACAAAAAAGATTAAGAATGTCTTTTGTGGGAGCACCTGGGTGGCTCAGTGGTTTAGGTCTCTGCCTTTGGCTCAGGTCATGATCTCAGGGTCCTGGGATTGAGCCCCACATCGGGCTCTCTGCTCAGCGGGGAGCCTCCTTCCCCCTCTCTCTCTGCCTGCCTCTCTGCCTACTTGTGATCTCTGTCTGTCAAATAAATAAAATCTTAAAAAAAAAAAAAAGAATGTCTTTTGTGGACTCTGGCATTGTGGTTAAGAGCAGGTAGTTTGGTCTCACATTGCTTGGGTTCAAATTCTGCTCTGTCACTTACGGTATGATTTTGGCTAAGTCATATATACTCTTTGTGCCTGAGAGTCTTCATGTGTATGATGGAGATGATACTTGCCTGAAAGTCTTGCTATGAAAATGAAGTAATACCTACAAAGACCTAAACATGATGCCAGGCACACAGTATATTATTTATTTCATATCCACCCAGATGGTAAGGTTTCATTCAAATCCTGTATACATTTACCCTGTATATAGATTTTTTGCACTATACTGTCACTGTCTAAAATTTTAAATTATATTAGTTGGCTAGTTTCAAATGAACATTTGTAAAATATATGTGTGATATAAGGAAGTATGATACAATGAATATCAGTATGTCCTCCATCCAGATTAAAAAGAAGAAAGTTGCTTTAGAAAGGATGAACATATAATTTATTATATAAACCAGAGCACATTTGAGAGTGACAGTGCTATTTGTTATAACACCAGGAAAATAGGTAAGCCAGGACTGTTTTGGCTAAACCAAAATATAAAATCACACAATTTATTATATAAACCAGAGCACATTTGAGAGTGACAGTGCTATTTGTTATAACACCAGGAAAATAGGTAAGCCAGGACTGTTTTGGCTAAACCAAATGTTCTTGTGTGCCCTTCCTTATTCCATTCCCTTCCTTCTATAGCTAGAGAAAATCACTATTTTGATTTTGTGGTTATCATTCATTGACTTTAATTTATAGATTTATATCTTATGCTTGTGCTCTTCAACAACAAATTGTTTACTTTTATTGGCTCTTTAATTTAGAGAAATGGAATCCTACTGTAATATTCTTTTGTGAATTCCTTTTTCACTTAACATTGTTAGATTCATTCATATCCATGGATTTGTAACTCATTTTTTCCACTGTTGTATTCTAATGTATGAGTATACACAATGTACTTAACCATTCTACTGTTGATGGACAGTTGGACTGTTTCTAGTTTTTGTTGTTATAAGTAACACTATTAAGAATTTTCTTTCTTATATACACTGGAACACTTCTCCTGGACCATAGAGGTTATACCTCTTCAAGTTTAGTAGATAATGATAAATCATTTTCCAAATTGATTATATCAATTTATACTCTAAATAGCAAAGTATGTGTTCTGGGATATTGTCACTTTTAAATTGTTGCTTATGTGGTAGGTGTGAAATTGCATTTCCTTGTCTTTGAGCATTTCTTCAGGTTTTCTCATCTATGAATTGTCTATTTGGGGTAGTGGGTGTGGTGTAGAGCATTATCTTTTTTTAAAAATTAAATTGTACTAGTTCTTTACACAATATGAATGCTAATCTTTTTTTTTAGTAATAAGGGTTGTAATGATTTTCTTCCAGTTTATGGCCTGTCTTCTACTTTCCTTATGGTGTTTTTTTTTTTTTTGCTTTTTATTGCAGGAAATTATTATATATTCTATTTATATATATTATATAATATATATTCTATTTATATATTATATATTCTATTTATATATTATATATTCTATTTATATTATATATTTATATATCTATATATTCTAGTTATATATATTATATACTCTATTCTATATATATATTCTATTATATATTCTATTCTATTTATATATGATATTTATTCTATTTATATATTCTATTTATAAATATTCTTTTCTGTTTATATATTATATATTCTATTTATATATTCTATTTATATATTCTATTCTATTTATATTATATATTATATATATTAAAACATATATAAAAGTATACAGAATAGAATCATGAGTTCCCATTTACCTATATCAACTATTATCAACTCATAGCCAATTTTACTTCATTTATGCAACCACCAACTTTCACCATTTCTTATTATTTTAAAGTATATCGCATACATTATATCATTATATCTCTACATGTTTTAATATATATCTTTAAAAGATAAAGGGGCTTTAAAATTATTATTAGAACATAATAAATAATTTATAAATACATAATATCATCAAATATTCAGTAAGCATTCAAATTTCTAATTATCACAAAACTTTATTTTTAAAGATTTTATTTATTTGACAGAAATACAGTGAGAGAGGGGACACCACAAGTAGGAGGAGTGGGAGAGGGAGAAGCAGGCTCCCCACTGAGCAAAGAGCCTGATGCGGGGCTCAATCCCAGGACCCTGGGATCATGACCTGAGCCAAAGACAGACACTTAACAACTGAACCACCCAGGGTGTCCCTATCACATCATACTTCAATTTTTTTTGAAGTATGCTTGAATAATGATCCAGACAAAATTCTGTGGTAAGTAGGTTCCAAAGTGGCACCCAGTGACTCCTACTCCCTAGTATTCACACCCTTGCATAATTCCCTCTCACAGAGTATCTTGGTTTGTATGTGTGATCAAGTTGGTCACCTATCTGTTTGATGGTATGTCACTTTTGAGGCTAGATCAAAAGAGATATAAAAGCTATAGTAGCCTCTGCCCCTCTCTCTTGAATAACTTGCATTAGGGGAAGCCAGACAGCTCTTTGGTGTGCTGAGGAACTAAAGTATTATGCCCAGCAGCCAATAAGGAATCTTGGCAATAGCCCCAGGAGTAAGCCATCTTGGAAGGGAATCCTCTAGCACCAGTTAAACCATCAGATGATTGTAGCCAGCTGACAGCTTGATCGGTACTTCACAAGACACCCTGAGCTAGAACCATTCAGCTAAGCAGCTTCTGGATTTCTGACCCTCAGGCACTGCATGAAATAGGAAATGTCTCTGTTGCTTTAAATATTGAGTTTTGAGGTCGTTTTTTTTTTTTTTTAAGGTTTTTTTTTTTTTTTTAAAGATTTTATTTATTTATCAGAGAGAGAGGGGGAGAGAGCAAGCACAGGCAGACAGAATGGCAAGCAGAGGCAGAGGGAGAAGCAGGCTCCCTGCTGAGCAAGGAGCCTGATGTGGGACTCGATCCCAGGGATCATGACCTGGGATCATGACCTGAGCTGAAGGCAGCTGCTTAACCAACTGAGCCACCCAGGCGTCCCTGAGGTCGTTTTTATAAAACAAAAAGTTAGTAAAGATTTTGGTATCTGGAAATGGGGTATTGCCATAACAAATATATAAAATGGAAGAGTGGAAGAGTGTCTTTGAAAGTGGCAGTCGGCAGAAAAGTGGAAGGACTTGGAGGACGGTATTAGTGAAAGCTTGAAAAGCCTTGAAGAAATTTGTTTATAGATGCTTGATAACTTTGAGGAGGTGGCAGATGAGGTCTTGTCAGATTAGTAGAAAAGTGTTATTGAAAATTGGAGGAAGGTGGCAGAAAGTTTAGCAAATTTGTCAGCTGAAGTTATATATAAGATAGAAAATACTCCTAATTTCCAACCAGAATGTTAAAGATGTCACCTGGTTTCTTCTCGCTGCCTACTGTAAAAATGAGAGGCAGGAGATAAGTTAAAGGAAGGACTGGTAAACAAGGAGCCAGAACTTGCAGAGTTGAAGATTCCCAACTCTCCAGGTGATGAATGATGTTAAAATTAGAAAATGGCTCTGAACAAAGAACAAATCCAGGGACTAACAGGATAATATGAAGTTAAGGGTGTAGTTAGTAAATCCCTTTAGACCTCAGAAAAATCTAACATGGCACCTCAGAATAATTTCATACAGACAAAAAGGGTGTGCCTCCCAGAACCTCTCAATCAAATTACGGGACTTCTAAATTCAAGGGTGTGGTGCATCTTCCCAAGGTAGAGGAGGGTTTAAATGGAAGAGAAGTATGGCTGTTGCTTTGTCTAATGGCATGAACTCAACTAGAATTCACATGAACTCAACTAGAATTCACAGGAAACCCACAAAGTTTATAAGAGAATTATAATAGCAGAATATACTTTTTTCGGGCGTGTGGGTGGCTCAGTTGGTTAAGCGACTGCCTTCGACTCGGGTCATGATCCTGGGCTCGAGTCCCACATCGGGCTCCCTGCTTAACAAGGAGTCTGCTTCTCCCGTTGACCTCTCTCCTCTCATGCTCTTTCTCTCTTTCTCTGTCTCTCTCAAATAATAAATAAATAAAATCTTAAAAAAATATATATACTTTTTTTTAAAGATTTTTATTTATTTGACAGACAGATCACAAGTAGGCAGAGAGGCAGGCAGAGAGAGAGAGGAGGAGGAGGCAGGCTCCCTGCTGAGCAGAGAGCCCGATGTGAGGCTCGATCCCAGGACCCTGGGATCATGACCTGAGCCGAAGGCAGAGGCTTTAACCACTGAGCAACCCAGGCACCCCAAGAATATACTTTTTTTAAAAGAGACATTTTAAAGAGAATTATATTACCAGGCTGTTTTCCAGCCTGTACTGGAAGGAACAGAGTATCAAATGAAATGAGGTTTTCGGACATCCAATTTTCTATAGGCAAAAAGCAAGCAGTGGGTGTTGTGGAGGGCATGTATTGCATGAAGCAGTTGGTGTGGTGCATAAACAGTGAATTTTGGGACACAAAAAAAATTAAATAAAAAAAAAAAAGAAAGACTACCATAGAGTTATAAACATGGACACCAAAGAATAACTCAGTGTGTGGATCCAAAAGACCAGAAGGCAGAGTGAAGAGTCATGGAAAATTACTCTCAGGTCTTGAGTCTTTATCAAGGAACTACCAGCCTGTTGCCAGGTGGATTTAGTAATTTCTGTCAACCTGTGTGCTCATTTCCCTCCTTTTGAATACACATGTCTATAGTATAGGAGAGTAGTTATCCTACCCATTTTCCATTACATATGTGGAGACAGATATTGTGTCTTTAGTTTACAGGTCTTCAGAGCAAGAGGAACTCCATTTAAGGAGCTTTGCTTAAGGAATTATACATGAAAAACCTAATCCACACCTGAACTTGATTTATATTTCTAAGATTTGAATTAGAGCTATAATGGGTTGACAGTTTTAAGGGGTTTTGAGATAGGATGAGTATATTTTGAATATTGGAAGAATGAATCTTTGGAGCCCAGATTGTGGTAGTTTCCCTCCACATTGCATCAGGAATCATCTGTGGAATTAAGGAGAAGTAATGGGATATCATTTTGATGGCTTTGTCTTCCTCTGTCCTTTTCTCAGTCACTTGGTCTGGGAAAAGCCAGGTGCCATGTTGTGAAGACACTTAGGCAACCCTGTGAGTGAGCCATCTTGGAAGTGGATCTATCACCAGTCAAGCCTTCAGAAGACTGCAGCTCAGCCGACAGCTTGACGGCAAACACAGGAGAAACTCTGGGCCAGAATACCTAGCTAAGCCATTTCTGGATTCCTGACCCTTAGAAACTATGAGAGAAGTATTTTCAGTTTTTTTTTTTTTTTTTTTTTTTTTTTAGAGAAGTATTTTCAGTTTTAAGCTATTAAGTTTTGGGATTATTTGTTGTATAGCAGTAGATAACTAATGGAAGTTCACATATTGCTTTATATGTGTTATTTTATTTTTAATTAATTAATTTATTTTAAGTAAGCTCTGTGCCCAACATGGTGCCTAAACTCATGACCCTGAGATCAAAAGTCATATGCTCTACCAACTGACCCAGCCAAGTGCCCCACTTTATATGTCTTTTATTTTTTTCTTTTATTTTACTTTTAATTATGCTCCACACCCAAAATGGGGCTTGACTCATGACTCTGAGATTGAAGAGTCATGTGCTATCCTGACTAAGCCAATCAGGCACCACTTTATATGTCTTTTATTTATTTATTTTTTAAAAAGATTTATTTATTTGAGAAAGAGAGAGAGCACATGTGTGCAGACAATTGGGGAGGGGCAGAAGAAGAGAGAGAGTCTCATGCAGACTCCTCAATGAGTGCAGAGCCTGAAGTGGGGTTCAGTCTAACAACCCTGAGACCACAACTTGAGCTGAAACCAAAAGTCGGTGGCTCAACTAACTGAGTTACCCAGGCACCCCTATTTGTCTTTTAAATAAGTCTCTTTTAATCTATCACTTTCTCTATCCTCCCTCTCTGGCAACATATTTGTTAAAGTTAATTTGTCCCATGATTTTCCATAGATTGAATTTTCCTGGTGTTTAACATGGTCTCTGTATTTTTCAGAACTGGGTTCAATTTTTTTGTCAAGACTTTTTAGTAAGTGATGATGTGTTTTTCCATTCAGAGGCATAGAAAAGCTTCCTTGTCCATCATGTTAGTAGCTGTTGATGTACTATGAATAAATTTATTTATTCACTAGGAATCTCAAAATGGCAACTTTCTAATTCTATCCTTCTATTTTCATTATACATGTATTTAGAGAAACTTAACCTCGTTTATTATTTGGTTACCTGTAGTACAGTGCACATTAAAAAGGCAGGACAAATGCTTGATTAATTTTATAATATATACTTTTTTATTGGTTTTCAAAATAATGAGTTGATTCCAGAGCATCCCCCAGTGTTGACCAAGTAGATGATTTTTGTTAGTCTTACTATTATTATAAACTAATGGATTTAAACACCACTGATAATCTGATATGTTCCAATACACTGCTTTCGTATGTTCCTGTGCTCAGGGAGATATCAGAATTTCTATAAACCTGTATGTCCTGACTGACAGTAAAGTTGGCCTACCTTTGGGCAGTGGGATGACTCTCAGTAATCTCCTGAATCCATTTGACATGATTCTAGGACAACTTACTTGCTATCTTGCAAAACAAAATGTTCCAGGCTCATCTTCTACATTTCCTGTACCTAACTGAAATCAACTGCTACTCCAAGAGCTTTTCGTGTCCTTTAAACATGGGTTTTTAATACATTTGAATATAATTCTTTTTTCTTTATTGAGTTAGCATTTCCCTACCATAAGACCATAAAGATAATCTTGCTATCTTATCTTTTGAAGGTTTAATGGGTTTTCCTTTCACATTTAAATTTTAATTCACCTTGAACTGATTTTTCTGCATGGTGTTAAAATAGGGAGCTCCAATTTCATTTTCTTCCACATAGAATATCCAGTACCATTTATTGAATTGCTCTTGCTTTTCCTGCTGGCCTGCAATGCCATTTCTGTCTTAAACCAAGGTTCCTTATAAGAGTACATCTCTTTATAGAGTTGTATTCCAGTATAAATCATTTTTTCCATCCCTAAGACAATATCATACTATCCTTATTACTGTAGTTTCAACAAATTTATTGAGATGTAATTCACATACCATATAGCTCACCCATTTAAAGTGTTAAGATGGGATGTTTTTTAGGATATTCACTGATATAAGCAACAATTGCCATAGTTAATTTTAGAACATTTTCATCACCTCAAAAAGCAATCCCATTTCCTTTAGCTATTACTACCCTGTGCTCCCATCTCCCTAAATCTCACCATCCCTAAGCAATTACTAGTATACTGTCTCTATAGATTTCCTATTACAGAAAGGTTATATGAATGGAATCATATAATATGGTCTTCTGTGATTGGCTTCTTTCATTTAGGATACTATTTGCAAACTTCATCCATGTTATAGCAGGTATCACTACTTCATTTCTTTTCTATAGCCAAATAATATTCCACTGTATGGATATACCACATTTTGTTTATCTTTTGGTAAGCTGATAGACATTTGTGTCATTTCCACCTTTTGGCTATTATGAATACCTAACTAGTATAATTTTGTAATTCTTAGTATCTGACAAGTTAACTCTTTCCATCTTAAATCTGCTTCTGGAGTACCTCGAAATTCTTGATCCTTTGTGCTTTCATAGAAACTTCAGAATTCGCTTGTCAAGTTTCTGGAAAAACTCAGCGGGGATTTTGAATGCAATTGCTTTCATTGTAGGGGAAATTTGTTGTCTTAACTCTAGAGTGTCTAAATCCTTGAACATGGTATATTTTTCTTATTAGACATTCTTTGATGTCTTTTAATGTTTTGTGGGGTTTTTTTTCCCTTGAAGGAAAAAGATTTAAAATCATAAACTTACTCCTATGTAATTCATGTTTTCAAAATAACATGGTAAATGGTATTGTTTAAAAAATCATTTTCTAATAGTTCACTCTGCTGAAGAGAAATGCAATTCATTTTTGAATATTAACATTATATCCAGAATCATTATAAAGTCTTATTTTAAAATTTATCAGTAAATTGTTTCTTCATTTTCAATCTTTTTATCTTTTTGTTTTTACTGTCATACAATGTTGGCTGGAATCTCCAATATGGTACTTGTTCCTGATTCTAAGGGACTGTTCCAAAAATTTCAGTTAAATATGTTGGTTGTAGGTTTTATTCTAATTTGGCAAAAGGTTTTATCCATGGCTATGTTAATTTTTTCAAAGTCTTTTTCTGGGCAATGTTTTCTTTTTGCAAAATTTCTACTGATTCAGTCTCTTACATAGTAATCAGACCATTCATATTTTCTATTTCTTCTTAAATAATTTTTGAAATATTACATTTTTCTGGAAACCCTCTAGTTCAATTATATTTTCCCATTTGTTGTAATAAAATTGTTCATGACATCTCCTCAATCTCGACAGAATTTGTAATAATGTCCCCATTTTCATTTCTAATATTCTTTGTGTCTGCTTTCTTTCTTGGGTCATCTTGTGGAAAATTTATCAATATTATTATTAAAAGGTAAAACTTCGGGGCACCTGGGTGGCGCAGTGGGCTAAAACCTCTGCCTTCAGCTCAGGTCATGATCCCAGGGTCCTGGGATCGAGCCTCACATCAGGCTCTCTGCTCAGCGGGGAGCCTGCTTCCCCCCACCCCTCTCTGCCTGCCTCTCTGCCTACTTGTGATCTCTGTCTGTCAAATAAAAAAATTTAAAAATAAATAAATAAATAAATAAATAGTTTTTAAAAAGGTAAAACTTCTGACTTTTTGCCTCTCTGTATTGAATATTTGCTTTTTTGTTTTATTCATTGATTTAATCTCCATTACCCTTTTCCTAATCCCTCAGATTTAGGACAGATTATCAGATCTAGAATTTTCAGTCTTCCTTAATTTAATATTTGAAGTTTTCAATTTCCTTATAAGTACTGTTTTAGCTATTCTGTAGGTGTTAGTTTGTAGTATTTCTGTCATTGTCCAATTCTGAATATGCATTTTCTATTTTTCATTAAGAATTCTATTTTAATTTGATCCAGCATATATGAGAATGAATTTATTTTCCAAATATATGAGTTTTTTTAGATTTCTGCAAAATTAGTTATACTGTGTTTAGAAAATGTGATCTAATAATACCAATTGTTTTAATTTTTTTTTTTAAGATTTTACTTATTCATTTGACAGAGAGATCACAAGTCAACAGAGAGGCAGGCAGAGAGAGGGAGAAGCAGGCTTCCCACTGAGCAGACAGCCCAACATGGGGCTCGATCCCAGGACCCTGAGATTATGACCTGAGCTGAAAGCAGGGGCTTAACCCACTGAGCCACCCAGGCACCCCTTACTTTTTTTTTTTTTTTTTAAGATTTTATTTATTTGGAAGAGAGAGACACAGAGAGAGAGGGAACAGAAGCATAGGGTGTGGGAGAGGGAGAAGCAGGCTTCCCGTAGAGCAGGGAGTCTGATGCAGGGCTTGATTCCAGAACCCTGAAATCAGGACCTGAGCCAAAGGCAGATACGACTGAGCCACACAGGTGGCCCCAATTCTTTTAAAGTTTAAACAATTCTTTTATGATTAAATTTCATAAATAGTTCATGTGCACTTAAAATATTTTTTTATTTCTATTTTTTGTAACAATGTACTTGGTAATTTAGAATAGTCCTTCTTCTGTAAACAACTAGAAAAGCTGGACAAAATATAAAACAAACATTTGACAGCATTAGAGAGCTAATGAAACAGGGGTAAATCTAGAAGAAAAAAAGAGTTGTTGAATCCAACATTCATGATAGCTTTTCCTCTGAGGTATCTGCTGATTCCTGAGAAGATGATCAAGAAACCTGAATAGAGCTTCTGTCTAAATCATGGAGTTACTAAGACAGAAATTGTAGTTCAGGACCTGCTCTGCTAAACTCTACAGGCTTCAGGTTGAGACCCCAAAGATCTATACCCTGGCAAAAAGTATGAACTAGAAGTAGACCTGCTCAGAGTCCAATCATCTCAATCACTAACTTGATTAAATTGATTTTAGCTTACTAGTGCCCAAAACTTCTGCCAAGAAACATAAATCCTTTCTGCAGAAAATATAATTTTAGACCTAAAAGTATAATTTCTTCCCATACTAGTTCTAGTATTCAATCAATAATAACAACATAACTGAACAAAATGTTATAAATAAAAATAAATATAAATAAATAAAAAAATAACATAAGTAATACAAAATAAAAAATATGAGTACAGAGGCACCTGGCTCACTCAATCAGAAGAGCATGTGATTCTTGTTCTTGGGGTCATAAGTCTGAGACCCATGTTGGGTATAGAGATTACTTAAATAATTAAACTTAAAAAAAATATGGAACATATAACTAGATGAGACAATATTATAAACAACCACAACAAGAAACAAAGGAGCTTCAGATAGTAGCAGACCCTATAGTTAATATACAGAAGTTTTAAAATAATTATGCTTAATGTGTTTGAGAAAACAAAAGATCAGATTGAGACAGATAACTGCTAGACAACTGGAAGCCATAAAATGGAAACCAACAGAAATGCCCAAACTGACAACAACCAAAAAAGTAGTAACTGAAATAAATGAGTCAACAGATAGGTTTAATAGTAGTTTAGAGACTATTCAAAGGGAAACAGTGAACTCAAAAAAAGGTAAGAATTATCCAGAATGAACCATGAGGAACAAATGAATGGATACATAAGGGATAATGTGAAATGATCTAACATACATTTAAGTGGAGTACCAGAAGGAAAGGAGAAGGGAGAAGAATGGGGGAGAAGCAGTACCTAAGAGCTGGGAATTTTCCAAAACAGAATAAGAACATCATATCCCAGATTCAACAAACATTACAAACCTCAAAAAGAAAACCAAGAAAACCTAAAACATTTAGTTATATCATAATTCAGTAAAAATGTTCTTTGAAAACAAGGGTAAAATAAGTAGTTTCAGGATACAAAAACTGAATTTATCATCAGCATTACAAAAAGAAATAATGAAGTATGTTCTTCAGGAAGAAGAAATAAGACCCCAGGAAGAAGCTCAGAAACTCAAGGAGTCATAAAGCACAAGAGACAATGGTAAATGGTTGAGTAAATATAAATGCACAGTACTTGTAGAAAAATGATGCCTTGAGGAATTTAAGACATTAAGTAAGAGATTAAGTATACACTATGTATATAACATGAGGTGGGGTAGTAAATGAAGTTGATGTGTTTTCAGGTTGTTGTATCATCCAGGAAGAGGTTCAATACAAACTACTAAAATGATATTTAGCTCTCAAGCTGGGAGAAATAGAATAGGTAAAAATTAATCTTAAAGAATGGAAAAAAGGGCAAAATCAACCTAGGAGAGATAGGACAAATAAAGAGCAAATCATATCTTAATAGATTCAAATCTAGTCATATTAGTAACTGTTATATGTAAGTGGATTAAATACTTCAATTAAAAATATTATCAAAGTAGATTTAAAAAATATATATTGTTTTATCCCACTCCTCAGGTTAAAATGACTTTTTCATCACACTCAGAATAAAATCCAAATCCTTTCCTGGTTTTCAGTGCTAATATAACTTAGCTCTTTCATACCCCGCTAAACTTATTCTTTTCTTAGTCACCATGCTCCAAACAGGTAGGCTTCTTTGGTTCTTGAAATATTCCAAATTAGTTCAAGCCTTACGGTTTTGCATTATGGTCCCCTCTGCAAGCATGAGCAAGGGAGCAGGAGGGGCAAGGGAAGAAACAGGATCCCCAATGAGCAGGGAGCCAAACTTGGGACTCCATCCCAGGACTCTGGGATCATGAGCTGAGCAGAAGGGAGATGCTTAACCAATGAGCCACCCATGCATCCCTATGTCTGTTCTATTTGCCATTATTTCCCCAAGTCTAGAACAGTGACTGGGACACAATAGGTAATTAATAAATATTTAATGAATAAAAAGTTAATTTAGGTTTTAAACAGTTGATATTTTCTTATGATTTTGCTTGCTTATTGCTCTTGGTGGTGGTTCAAAAATTTTCCTAGTAGCAAAGGTATCAAACGATACCAGGATCACATTTATGTAAGTTAGTGATCCTTGAAAATGTGCATTGTATAATTTGTGTACAATTTGCAGTAGTTATTCTAATTAACTAGGTATGTGATATGCTCCTAGCTTTAATTATGGTAATATATAAATAAAGAAAAGTTTCAGAGGAAGACTACTGAATTAATTAGAAGGTTGTGGGCGCCTGGGGGGCTCAGTCGTTAAGTGTCTGCCTTCAGTTCAGGTCATGATCGCAAGGTCCTGGGATTGAGCCCTGAGTAGGGCTCCCTGCTCAGTGGGAAGCCTCCTTCTCCCACTCCCCCTGCTTGTGTTCCCTCTCTCGCTGTGTCTCTCTCTGTCAAATAAATAAATAAAATCTTAAAAAAAAATTAGAGGTTGCAACGTACTTCTGAAGAGCTTTATCTGTTTTGTTATTCCCAAATTAGGAAAATGAGAATTAAAGGGAGGTTACAAAGCATAATTTTGGGAAAGAAAGAAAAGAAGCTCCTTTCATCCATTGTTAAATAAAATAAAAATTTTAAATTACCCCTTTATGGGAAGGTTTAGAAGGTAATTCTAGGAGTGGTGATTGATATATTTGGTTACTTCCTTTTTTACTCTTTATGTCTAGGATTTTTCTTTTTCCCACATCAAAGCAATCACACTGCTTACAATTTTGTAGCCTGCTCTTTTAAGTTGGAAAATAAACTTTTCCCATTAGAAAGACTTACTTTTAAAAGTAGCTAAGTAATATTTCAATAAGTATACATGATAGAATTTGACCAATCTCTAATTGCTAATAATTGTTTCTAATTTTTTACCATTATAAGTATTGCTATAACTAACGTTTTTGTCCATAAAACATTTTAAGAGCAATGTAACTGAAGTGATTTTGTCCACAACATTTATTTAAATGGTATTTCTTAGGGAAAGGAGGTGTTCAACGCAAACGCAAAAAGAAGGTTCCACTTTATAGGCATTTGTGTCCAGTTAGGAAAATAATATATGTTTGCAAAATTACAAAGGCCATATAAGCACATAATAATCAATTTATTAAAGAAAAGCAAAAGTAATAGAAAGTTCTCAGAAGGGAAGTTTATCAGGAAAAGATTTTGCAAAGAATATAGAACTGGCCTTTGAAACAGTAATAGGTGTTAATGGTTGAAAGTGTTCCAGGTCAGTGTGGGTGTTGAAGCAGGACTTTTTGCTGGTGTTCTTAAGTATTTGATAACAGTTCTCACTTAGGAAACTGCAACTCAAAACAAAGCCCTAATAAGCAACTAGCACTTTTATCGAAGTTATCAAAGATTGGACTTCTGATTCCCTTGCAAGACTACTTAATTTCTTGCTAATCTCCATTGTGCACATATTTTATTCCCTTTCATAATTTTCTCCTTTCTTTGAATCTCTTAAGACTCATCTACTTTAAGGAATGAAAATAGGTAAATCCCTCAACTTCAATATATGTAAACAATACAAAACATTATAATTATTCTGTGGGATAAAAAAGACTGGGAGGTGCTGCCTTTAAACATATATGGTATGCATTTTAATCTTTAAAAAATGTTCCTTGTAACAGATTTTTTCACCTTGTAACAGAAACTGGAATATTAAAGGATATTAACCAAGGGTTATCAACTTATCAAATACCTAATAAGGAACACAGAACCCCATGATCTATTAAAAATGATAAGCAGATAACGAATACTGACTGTGATTTCCTTTCATGGTTTTACTCTGGCAGGAATAGATTCCATCCTGATAATAATTCCAGTCTTACTGTCACAGAGAAGGAGATGCTTTGTGAACCTCAATGAGGCTGCCAGGTTTAGGACGGATGTAAGAACCAAAGTGTCAGAAATGAAAGAGTAAGACTTCACAGAATGCGTTGTCACTGACAGACTGATAGCCAGTTTCCTTCTTCACCTTTTCTTCCTCAAGGATAGCAGCTGCTTCCCACAGATACACAAGCAGAACGACTCTAATCCTCTCTACCACACTTAGCATCTGCAGATGCCCTGGGGCATGTCTATTTACAACGTTGTCCCTATACAGCAGAGGTAGAACCCTCAGGGAAGTTCTGGATTGATTCTCAGCAGGTCTGTTTCACAAACTATTTCCCAGCCCCAATCCCACCTCCAGCTGTTTTCAATGTTAGTACTTACAATTCTTCTATCTTGTCCGCCACATTATTCATCTCCCCCCAAAGGAGAATTCAAAGTAAAAACAATTCATAACTCAGTCTCTAGCCCCCCTTTTTAATACAAAGCAATTGCCCTGTGCATGCTGCTTCTGGATGGCTAAGAAGTGATTCCAAGGGTCTTCCAACCATTTATAGACTGGACGTCAGGCTCTCCAGGTACTTTGACGAGGGTGAACCAACATCCATAGCCACCCCTGCCTGCTCAAACTTCTTAACCTCTTGTCAAGCGTCCTAGTTTAGCTCCCCAGTTCCAGCTTTATGACAAAACTAGACAGTGGCAAAAAGAGATCTTATAAATGAAATTGTAGATACAGTCACGTCTTAAGCAAGGGCCCCCATGTTGTGAGACTAATTTCTGGGTTAAAGGTGTTCTGTATGTCCACTTCAACCCTGCTTCCAGTACTGTGACTTACAGCCAAATAAGAAGGCACAGAGTGGAAGGGTACAACTCTTGGGAAAACAACAACACAAATTTAAGAGGTACATGGGAATTTCGCGTGTGTGTGTGTGTGTGTATGTGTATCAACATCCACTAAAAAAGTGAAACTCCCATGCGTATGTGTGTATGTGCATATATATATATACTTTATAAATAAAAGGAAACCACCCATATTGGAAGGTATTTTAAAATAGGCAGAATTCTCTCTCTGGTTAGTCTGGTCTTGGTAGATGTTCTTCTGGCTTCCACTGGTATATGTGAACGGTGAAGAAACGTCTCAGGATCAAACTCCACTGCCGTAAGGGGAGGGCTGCAGGACGCACTAAAGCAGGTGAAGGAGACGACAGAGGGACAGAGAGGTCTGTGGAGATCCGGAAAGTCTCCGACGACGGTCAGCCTGGAAAAGGAAAAGGTAAAAAGGGAGTGGCTCCGCTGAAGAAACCACTGTCGTCCCAGCACGAGCACGGCCTGTGGTTTTTCTCCCTCACTAAATCCTCTCGGGTCGGCTCCCAGCCGGTTCATCAACCTGCCCTTCCATCACCTCCCAAGGGCGAGAACGCGCTCGGGCCCGAACCACCCAACCTACCTCAGGATCCTCACTGGCGCCGCAACCGCGCGCCCGCCACCCGCCCACCTACCTGAGCTGCGCCTGCGCCTCCCTCGCGCGCTCTCAAGGTCAACACCGCCCCCAGCTTCTAACCTAGCACCCACGGAAGTGGCATTAGAGGACGTCCTGCGTATCCTCACCTCTGCGTGGCGTGGGGTCGCCAGCGTTCAAGAGAGGGGAGGGACTTCCTGTCCCGCGCGGGCAGAACTTCCGTCAGAGCCGGAAAACTCTTTCCCTCGCGTTGTTTAAGAGGCTCCTGGCTGCAGGTTGGGGAGGGAAGGTCCAGGACGGCCCCGGGGACTCCAGGGCGTCCGGCCCACGACCTGTCCTTGGCGCCATGGTGAGTCTTTCTGTGAAGGCTGGAGTAACAGTGGGAAGCTAGGGGCCAGGAGGTTAGCCCTGTGAAGGTAACCAGTCGGGTGCCTAACTGAGGATGGAGCGGGCGAGAGCAATGGGATGAACCGCGGGGCAGGACTCCCTACCTGTCCCGGAGTTCCTGGGCCCCTGAGGAAGAGGCATCTGCCCTGCCCAACCGTGAAATCTGCCCAGGAATGTGGAGTACGTAGCCAGAATGTTCGTGGCCCTTTCACTGTGTACGGCGTGTGGCGCCAGGTGGTCTCAGAGTTGACCTTGCTGGGTTGATCATTTCCGCCCCTCCCTTTTTCTTAGCAGCCTGGTAGTAGCCAAGAACTTAAGATCTTAGAAATCCCTTTAGCATTTCCGGGTGCACACAACGGATTCTTTTGTAGAAGATCCACACTTGTCACTAAGAGAAAAGGAAGGTCAGCTTATCTTTCATACTCAGCCCATTTGAAATTGGGAAGGGTGTCAAATGAAAAATTCAGACTTAGTAAGGAGAGATTTTATTGGAAAGGAATATCGCAAGGGCTTGGGGAACTAGGAAGAATGCCCTAACCGTAAGATAGCAAGAGTCTCGAAGATTTGGCAAAAAGGTTTTTCTCTTTATTAGGGAGGAGTAAAGCAATCCTAGAAAGAACCTAGTGTGGGGAAGTGAGATGAAAGGGAAGTACCATTTAACAGTAGATCAGATTGTTTTATCCTCAGGCCAGAGAAGTTTTTGCTGCTTCAGATTGAGGGTGGGCCAAAGTTCAGGAACCTCAGGAAAGAGGATCTTAACCAGAATTTGAGTAACAAATATTTTGTTCCGGTTAATCTATGGGGACATGTCATTCATCCAGTCATTTATGAAACAAAAAAATGGGAATTTGCGGGCTTTGTTTCTGACTTTGTCAAAGGTACACAAGTGAGGGCATCTTTGAGTCTTACCTAAGTCCTGTGGGGACCAGTGTTTCTTTGCATTAAGCCCTTTCCAGAACACAAAAGGGCATGGGGGTGTGGGGGTGGGTATTAACCTTTGGTGTTTTCCAAGATCCCAGGCCTCTGGTTAAGTTCAACACTGTTAATTATTTGCCTATATAAAATATTTCAAATTTTCATCCAGAGGGCATTCTGTCTTGGAATCGCCTCAGTGTACCATGCTTTTTCAGGACCAAATGTTGACATTATTCAGCTTATAGTGTTGGATGTTGGACTTTTGAATAACTTTTAGAAACAATGTGAAAGAGATGCCTGGGTGGCTCGGTTGGTTAAGCCACTGCCTTCAAATCAGGTCATGATCCCGGAGTCCTGGGATTGCAAGTCCCATATCGGGCTTCCCCTGCTTTTCGGGGAACCTGCTTCTCCCTCTGCCTCTCCTTCTGCTTGTGCTCTCTCTCTCTCTAATAAATAAATAAAAATAGGGCTCCTGGGTGGCTCAGTGGGTTAAGCCCCTGCGTTCGGCTCAGGTCATGATCTCACAGTCCTGGGATCCAGCCCTGCATCAGGCTCTTTGCTCAGCAGGGAGCCTGCTTCCCCTCTCTCTCTGCCTGCCTCTCTGTCTACTCTCTCTGTGTGTCAATTAAATAAACTCTATAAATAAATAAAATAAATAAATAAATAAATAAATAAATAAATTTTTTTAGAAAAGGTGAAAGAAAAGAACTTCAAAATAATGTGGTTTCTGGTGTGCTCTCCCAGCTAACGTAACCTTTGAATCTTGGGCACTGTGTATGTCTTTAACCTCAGTGAATAGCTAATGCTTTGTATTCATAAAGAGGGTTTTTTTTTTCTTTTTGTATCAGTGAAATTAGACAAAGATACAGAATAGTAGAATGAGAAGGAGGGAAAGAAAACAATTAGCTTAACCACCTCCACCCCCTGCAAACTTCCCTAATTTTACATAAAGAAGAATCTGAGGTGTAGAAATAAGCATTGGTTTATCTAAGGTAACAATAGTTTGGCATAGTCTGGACTGAAACTCAGATCTCCACTTCCTAAATTGAAGCTCAATTTTTTACTTCTTGGTCTGAAAAGTTAAAAAGTATAATAAAAATCCTTAAGATAGTCACAAAGAAGCTCAGTGTGAATTTGTTCCAATATTCTGTAATACTAGAAGAACCCATCTCCTGCCATCTCAAAATTATAATTTTGTTTTAGGTTAAGGTAAACTCATGCTCTTTCTCAAAATGTCACTTAAGAGAATGTCATCTGGAGAATGTCACCAGCTACCAGCCCAGTAGTTGACTCCGTTCTGGTATTGCTCACATTTCTGTATTAACTCCACTTTAGTGTTCCCAGTCATGAAATTGATGATATCTGTTTATGCATGTTTGGTCAGTGCTTGGAATACCTCAAAGAAAAGTGTTTAACCATTAAATGAAGTGAGGGGTTGAATTTATTTTGAATACAGCTTGGTTAAATTAAGAACCTTTGCAGTGCTTGGGCCTAATGATATGCAAAGCATGTAGTACTTGAACTCAGAAGATCCAGATTCTGCCCTTTCTTAGTTACATGAATTTGACAGAATCACTCAACTTGGTAAGAGTTCCAGTTTCCTCCTGCATAAGAGCAATGGGAATTAAAACACCTGCTGACTCTCACATTTCTGATTCTCTGACTTCAGGACATTTTTCAGAATAGGTATATGTTTCTGATTAAATAAAATGTAGCCTGATTTTCACAATTTTCTTTATCCTTTTGATTTTTCTTTAAGATTTTATTTATTTGACAGAGAGAAAGCACAAGCAGTGGGAGCCTTAGGCAGAGGGAGAGGTAGAAGTAGGCTCCCTGGTGAGCAAGGAGCCTAATGTGGGGCTCCATCCCAGGACCCTGTGATTGTGACCTGAGCGGAAGGCAGATGCCTAACTGACTGAGCCACCAGGATCCACCTCCCCTTCCCCCTCCGGCTTTTGATTTTTCAAGTTTCTTTTGTTTTGTCATCTTTTCTTTACTTTCTTTTTTAAAAATACATTATGTAGGAATCTTTGGGATCTTTGTAGATCTGTTTGGGCATGTATTTCAGTACTGTCTTAAATACTACTCCAGAATGGAGAGTGAAGCCTTGGGACACCTTGATTTTACTTATTTATTTTCTTTGTAAAGATTTTATTTACTTATTTGACAGAGAGAGAGATAGTGAGAGAGGGAACACAAGCAGGGGGAGCAGGAGAGGGAGAAGCAGGCTTTCTGCAGAGCAGGGAGCCTGATGCAGGGCTGGATCCCAAGACTCTGGGATCATGACCTGAGCCAAAGGCAGAAGCTTAACGACTGAGCCACCCAGGCACCCCATACTTATTTATTTTAAGAGATTTTATTTATTTATTTATTTATTTGAGAGAGAGAGAGAGAGAGAGTGCCTTTGGCTTAGGTCATGATCTTGAGGTCCAGGGATTGAACCCCAAGTTGGGCTCCCTGCTCAGCCAGGATTTTGTTTCTGCCTCTCCTTCTGCCCATTCCTCTGCTGTATGTGTATGTGTATGTGTATGCTCTTTCTCTCTCAGATAAATAAAATCTCTAAAAAGTAAAATAAAATCTGTGGGCAGAGTTATTCATAGTGCTCCTTTATTAGTCTTTTAATGTCCACAGGGTCTGTAGTGATGACACCTTTCATTTCTGATACTAGTAATTTGTGTCCTTTCCATTTTCTCATTTAGCCTGGATAGAGGCTTATTGATTTTATTGATCTTCTCAGAGAACCAGTTTTTGGTTTCATCGATTTTTCTGTATTGATTTTTTTCCAATTTTATTGATTCCTGCTCTATTTATTATTTCTTTTCTTTCTGCTTGCTTTGGATTTAATCTGTTGTGGGGTTTTTTTTGTTTTTTTGGTTTTTTTTTTTTTTTGGTTTCCTAAGGTGGAACTTGGTGTTCGATTTTAGATCGTCTTTCCTAACATTTGCATTCAGTGCTATAAATTTCCATTTAAGCGCTGCTTATGCTGCATCTCATAAATTTTGATCAGTTGTGTTTTCATGTAATTAAAAATATTTTGAAGTTGTCTTGAGTTTTCCTTTTTGAACCTTGTGTTATTTTAAAATGTGTTATTTAGTCTTGACATGTTTGGGGATTTTCCAGTTACTTTCTGTTGCTGATTTCGAGTTTAATTGCATTGTGATCTGAAGGCAGATGTTGTGTGATTTCTGTTATTTTAAATTTGTTAAGGTGTGTTTTATGACCAGAATGTCATTTTGCTTGGTGAATGGACATGTGTATATTGAGGGATAAATTTTCAGGATTTTTATCAGTTAGCGGTACAGTGGCAGAGATGTGTGTTTCTTCTCAGTTCTCTGACTTTTCCTGTGACTTCTCTCCACTGCTTCTATCCTAAAGAAGCTTAGCTCAAATAATAGAGACTGTTCAGGGTGCCTGGGTGGCTTTGTTGGGTAAGTGTCAGCTCTTGATTTTTGCTCAGGTCATGATCTCAGTGGTTGTGAGATCTAACCCACATAAATCTTAAGAACTAAGGCTCTCCCTCTTCCTTCCATTAGCCCTTTCTCACTTTCTTTTCAAAAAAAAAAAAGAAAGAAAGAAAAAAAAAGAATAATAAATAAAGAAGTAGACCCTATTCTTTTGGTTAGCATTTGGTGGATTCAAGATTAATTTTTAAATACTAGCTTATACTCTGGACTATGGTCCACTTTTTAAGTAATTTAGTTCTTTTGTTTGGCCTGGAGTAAAAGCATAAAGGGAAGTTTAGTTGATTTTAGAAAATCAGAAGATATTTGAAAGTATTCATTTCTAAGAGTGATTTTTTTTTTTAATCTTCTTAATATTGTGCTGTGGTTTTGCCCATGTTTAGTAAATCAAGCATGAACACAACTTGTTGCCAAGAAGCTTTGAAGAAATAAACTTGTCTGTAAATTCTTTCTACTCTTTATGTATCACCACCTGCCCTTGAGTTAGGGGGGAAAAAATCTTTGAAGTTCTGGTAAAAGGAACATTCTCTTGGTTTTGATTGGAATGATAATACTTTTTGTTCACCCAACATTTAAAAGTCATGCTTTTGTCTCAAAAGTATTATTCAGTCAATCATTCATTATTTATTAAGCATTGTCTGTATGTCAGCTATATCTATATTCTTGGCAACAGGGATATAACTGTTTATTAAACAGAGACAATCCTGCCTTTGTGGAGCTTATGCCTTACTGGGAGATTCTGATGATAATCAAATGAGACATAATATGTGTTGGTGGTGATAAATGCAACAAAGATAGATAAAGTAGGGTAAGGGATAGAAAATGATTAGGTTGGTTATTTTAGATAGGGCATTCAGGGAAAGCCTTAACGAGGAGGTGACATTGGAACAAATATGAGAGTCATATATGCCTGGTATCTGTGAGTACATATTTATGAACTGTGCCCTAAAAAAATCCTGTAATACTGGCCACAAAGCTTGTATTGTCTGTAGCTGTGTAATTCTTTCTTTCTTTCTTTCTTTGTTTTTTTAAGATTTTATTTATTTGAGAGAGAAAGAGAGAGAGCATGAGAAGAGGGAGGGTCAGAGGGAGAAGCAGACTCCTTGCCAAGCCAGGAGCCTGATGCGGGACTCAATCCAGGAACTCCAGGATCATGACCTGAGCCGAAGGCAGTTGCTTAACCAACTGAGCCACCCAGGCACCCTGTAATTCTTTAAATAAAGTTAAACATTAATCATTTTTCCAAAAAATGAACAGGAGAATATTTTTTTTAAAAGGCTCTGGTAGTAGGTGATATTTAGTAGATTGATTTATGCCACCTATTTTTTTTTTTTTTAATTATTTTAAAGAGATGAGAGAGAGTAGGGCAGGGAGGGGCAGAGGAAGAGAGAGATTCTCAAGCTGACTCCAGGCTGAGGGTGAAGGTTGACTCGGGCTGGATCATCATGAAGAAATCAAGAGTTGGGTGCTTAACCACCTGAGCCACCCAGGTTGACACTGTGCCACCTGTGTTTAGTCTTTTAAGCTAACCTGTAGTTCTTGAGAGAATACGACTGATTCACTCAAAATACCCTGATTTTGTATTCATGTCTTTCAGTTATATAAAACAGACTTAGTAATTCCATTGTTAAGGTAGATAAAATATCTTTTGTGTTTGGCCCATAAAGAAAAGATTTAGAATAACCTGAAATCATTTCAGCTTTTGATACTTTGATATGGAGACTCAGGATCTTAATGGCCTATGATAAAGTTTTATTTATTTTAAAAAAATCTTTACGTAATATGAAAAACCTATCTGCTCATACACCTGTATTTTTTTTTTTTTTTTACGATTTTTAAAAAAAATTTGTTCATCTGACAGAGAGCACATGAGAGCACAAGCAGGGTTGAGGGTCAGAGGGAGAGGGAGAAGCAGACTCTGCACGGAGCAGGGAGTCTGATGCAGGCCTTGATTGTAGGACCCTGGGATTGCGATCCGAAATCAGAGGCACACACTTTACCAACTGAGCCACCCAGGTGCCCCAATGCATACGTATTTTTAAAAATGACTAGAGAAAGTACAATAAATCTATGGCATGGAAAGTGTGCTTGAATTAGAGTTAGATGGCCTTGGTGGTATGACTTAAGTTCTGTGATTGTGAATATGTGAAACTGAATGTTGTTGATGTAGATTTAGTTGAATGAAGGGAAGATAGGAGGGTATATTCAGTTTGGAGTTTCACAGAGGATTGATTGGATTAAGTCTTTTAAGGGTAAGTAGAAGTTAGGTGGATAAATTGAAGTTTACTTTTCTTCAATAACAGTAATAGTGACTTTTACTTAGGTGTTAGTATTTATCTACTCTACTTACATTAACTTATTTGAATCTTCATGACGTATTTAATCTTGGATTTCTTTAACCACCACTTGTTTACCTACTTTTTTTTAAACCTCTATTCTACAGGTTTAGAAATAGAGGCATAGCAGGATTGGAGTAACACTTCCAAAATCATCCAGCTAGTGGTGGTGGAATTTGACTTGAACCCAGGTGGTTTGGCCATTATACTGTTGTGCCAGTCTTTTTGTTTATATTTGATAGGTTTTAACTTAGGAGAGGATTAATTTCTGAAACATTTTCCTATAGAAATAATATGCTCTTACATTTCTAGAAAATCTTTCCCAACCTAGTTGATAACTAATACTACATCTCATATAGTATTAGAGAAATTGTTGCTGACCTTCATGGCACTAAAGTTTAGCCTGACTCAGGTGCCAAACATGACTGACACTGCTGTAGTCTTAATAAAGATTCAGTCATTCACATTCCCTCCACCTTAACTGCATCCAGTTAAAGCATTTCTTCTCATACTGTATTAGTTTCCATTGTGCTTAGGAATGAACTTCTAGTAACACTGATCAGGAGAGGAGTATTTCGAGAATTGGGGATGAATTGGAATTTCTTACATTGTAAGTATTTAGTGTGTCACACTTGTTGCAAGCCTGTCTCACAGTTAGCCCATTTCTTTTTCTGAGGGCTCCTTTTCCTTTCATTTGGACTGCCTGTTTGCAACTAGAACTTAGTATTTTCCCTGAGTTGTGAAAAAGAATGTATTGTAGGTTACCTTACTTTCCCTCCCATATATTCAGCACACATGATAAAGGTTTTTACTGCTAGGAGAGTTTTAAAAGTCACCTTCCTGTGTTACTTGCAGCTGACCATAAACTGTTTATCATAAAGATCTTTTAGGGAAAAAAGTAGAGGCTCTAGGTGATATTGATGAGTCTCTGCAATAAATTCTTTGAAGTAGAGAGGTTTGGATTGTGAAGAAAAAGTGAGATGGAAAATATTAAGGGACCTTGGAGAGAGGAAAGGGAGACTTTCTCCACCAGAACTTACTTACGAAGAAGGAACTTGAACAAGCTGTTGTGCTCTGTATTATAAATATTTGATTATAGACTGCCATTAATTAATGTCACAAGTAAGGCACTGTAAGACTATGCAAGGCTATGGCTGCTTTACTTTTTTAAATAAACGTAACACTTTTTATCTCTGTGCTAAGTAGTAGAAGCCTTTTGAAATACTAATCTGATTGCTTATTTTTTTATGTAGTTATCTATGTCTGCCCTTTACATAGAACTTAGCTGAGTTTTGTTATCTTTTACCTCTTGATTGCCACTGTTTCCCAAATACAATAATGTACTTAGAAAAGCAATGCCACACTTTCCTTTTTTTCTTAAAAGAAAATGTCTGTCACATTGGAGGATTCTGCTCCATCATAATTCCTCTAAGTTGAATGTTTATTAAATATTTTTATCATTTCAGAAGATTTTGGTCATTTTTATGATCAGTATAAATGACTGACTAAAAATGTTTCTTTATGGTTTAGGTATTCAGGTATGAGTGTTTTTATGACTAGAATCATTTGTTTCTGAATACAGTCTTGCTCAAAAAAGAAGCCATAACTTTTTTTCCTGAAAAGTTTTGCTTTTATTAATAGTTAAAAATACATTTTAATTCATGCTTAACTGTCTCTTTCCTCCCTTCCCCTATTAGATTAATTAACATGAGGACAAAGAAGCCTCACTGTATCATTTACTAGACAGCTTAGTTGGTTGGGTAGGTCAGATGCTAATAGAATACAAATTAGTTGCAAACTAAATGTGTTTTTTTTTTTTTTTAAGATTTTATTTATTTATTTGACAGACAGAGTAAGAGCACAAGTAGCCAGAGTGGTAGGGAGAGGAAGAAGCAGGCTCCCTGCAGAGCAGAGAGCCTGATGGGGGGCTCGATCCCAGGACCCTGGGATCATGACCTGAGCCGAAGGCAGTTAACGACTGAGCCACCCAGGTACCACCTAAATGTGTTCTCTAATCAGGAGGGACAGATAAGAGAACTTGGGTAACATTCATTATAATGTTAAATTATAACAGTAACTGAAACATTAGTTCTTTAAGACTAACACTATTTTGTAACTTGATTTTAACTATTAATTGAGTGCTTATTCTTGGTTTTGATAGAGAGCTTCTCAATTGTAGCAGAAGTATTTAAGGTCATCCTAGTTCTCTTGATAAAAGAAAATTACAGATCATGAAGAGAGTGAATCATTTAATAAGAGAATTGGCCAAGTATCTGAGATAAACTTTTAAAAAATTTCAAATTAAAACAATAGGACTATTGGTATTCACAGATCTCTGTGAGAAATTCCTATGCACCACCATTGAGGGGAGAATGCTGGGCAGTGGGCTGGGTATACTCTTTCATATCAACTTGTAGCCCTGATTTACTTTCACTTCTATAAATGTTAGTTCATTTAATCCTTATGAAGAAGGGATAATTAGTCCTGTCAGCAGTAACTACACCTCACAGGCTTTGTAGGTGGTTTAGAAATGGTAAATTTGTGAATGCCAACAATCCATTATGTTTTTAATTAAAATATTGCAGTCATCAACAATAAGATCTTTGAAGATTTTGGAGATCATTTGCCAACACTTGTCATTCTGTAGATAAGGAATGAGTCCCAGAGAATACTTGTCTAACTGCTGTTTGTGTCAGAGAATTACTTTGATTCTAGTATGTTTAATTATTCAGTACATTAAAATATTTGCGATAAGTGCATGTTTCTGATAGTTACCATTAGTGCACATTAAATTTTCTTGGCTTTTGTATATGGCTTAAAATTTAGCGCTAAGCTGAAATTTTTATTTTAAATTATTTGATGAATATTTGTGTACTTACCAAAGTTGTAATTTTTAGTTTGTTTAAAAGCAAGTATTTCCAAGGCGTACTTATTGCAGTAAATTGAGAAGATTATCTTGAAGAAATAGATAAACCTGTTTCTCTGAGATGCAGTATATTGTCTGTTGATCTTAAAGTGAATAATTTTCTTCTTTATGCTGAAGTTCAGTGGTTGGCACATACTAGGAACTTTAATGTAGTGAAGGACAGTGGGCAAATTTATGCTTTATCTTTTTATTTCATCAGCGTAACTCGAAAGCCTGTCATGTTAGGTACTCTCTGGGGAGTGGGTTTAGGACTTTAGAAATGAGATGAATACATTTTCAATGGGGGAGAGACCCTCAAATTGTTGGTGATGGTTGAGCATGATAAAAGCTGCTCAGAGTTGTGCATATGTTTTTTTAACAAGGAAAGTTTTATAAATGCAGTGAATGTTGAAGAGGTGTTGGGAATTGGTCTGAAGTAGATGACTTATAAATGTCAAATATAAATTTATTAATTTTGACTAAGAGCTTTGGATATAGATCTGTAAGGATATTTTCTCCAATGTCAAAAAATACAGTTAAGGAAAAGTATCAGGTTTAAAGATCTTTTCTTCCATTGAACCTTTTATTTGTTACTCATCAGTACTACAATGAAACACGCACGTGTTAGAAAGAGGTGAAGTGGCTTGCTAACATCTTTAAAAATATTTCATTCTTCATCAATGTTTTAATTTTTGGCTAGTATTACTTTATATGAGATACTGTATCATTCACTCAACCTACTGTAACAGGAAAATTCTCTTTTAAAATAAATAACGGTTAATTTCAACACTAATATGTTGAAATGGTTAATGAGTTATAATTTATTAAAATGCACTCTATTCTTGTGGAAAAAATAATTTATTTTTGTCCTGTTTGTTGTTGGTCTTCCACTTTGGCCTTATCAATTTATATCAGAACATGTCTTAAGTTTTATTTCTAAATTTAATCAAATTCCAAGGAACGGTTTTATTTATTTATTTTTAAAGTTTTTATTTATTTGAAAGAGAGCATGGGAGGGGGGAGGTCAGAGGGAGAAGCAGACTCCCCACGGAGCTGGAAGGCTCATGAGGGACTTGATTTTGAGACTCAGGGATCATGACTTGAGCCGAAGGCAGTCGCCTAACCAGCTGAGCCATCCTGGCATCCCTAAGGAATGCGTTAGAAGTCTAGAGCTGTTGTTTTTGAATATAGTTAGGTCAAATTCATGCATTCTTCTACCATGTATGTCTAATTAAGATATTTAGGACTACCAAGGCATTTTATTAAGGGTTTTTGATTTTTGACCTTAAAGTACATTAAATTTCTTATTCTGAGTTGGAAAATGGCAAAAATTTCTGCTCATACTTTTTACTTTAAGAATTAAAAAAACATATTTTGTGCTGTGAAACGTGATGCTAGCACACCAAACAAATTCTGTAAGCAATTAAATGTGAAAACCTATGTGCTTGAATTCAGATCAGAGCTGTTGATAATTGTGTTTTACAGTTTTCTTTCTCTCATTTCACCTTCTCTCTTTTGAAATATATGAAATTGCTGTTTTGTAGGTCAAAACAATTAAGTATGATTTCACATAATTCAGTTAATAAGTTTATATTAAATCAGTAGGTAACCTTATCCTAATTCTTTGCTGGCGCTAAATAACCTTTTGTTATTTTCTTTTTTTTTTTTTTTTGAGATTTTATTTCTTTATTTGACAGAGACACAGTGAGAGGGAGTACAAGCAGGGGGAGAGGCAGAGGGAGAAGCAGAGCGGGAAGCCCCAGGCAGGGCTCCATCCCAATCACCACCTGAGCCGAACGAAGGCAGATGCCCAATGACTGAGCCACCCAGGCACCCTGTTATTTTCATTTTATTTATTTTGCAAAGTTTTCCTTTTTTTATATCCAGACCTGTTTACTATCTATAAGGGCTGGAGCTATATTAAAAAAACCAGATAAAGGCTGGACTAGACCACGTGATGAACCCTGAGATTCTAGAAATGGCCTATGGGCAAGATTTTCCTTGCCTGCTCATGATTGTTTTATGCTGTTTTTAGCTGCATTGGAAGGATTTCCCATCTCGATTAAATCTAGACAGTCCTCAGTCCTATCAAAGACCCTATTAGGAGTAATATTTTAAAAATCAGCTTGGGTCTGTCAGTCATCAACATGTATAAGTTTATCAGACCTTTGTTCCCTGAGTTTCTAGATCTCCCGGTCACATTGTCAAGATCCTAACCTTGGTGTGGTTATTCTTCAAGGTCTCTCAAACTTTGTCCACTCAGTTTTTAAACTTAATACAACTCTGTATCTATTTGTGTTTCTCTTTAGTAGAACAAGGTCTCAAAGTTTTTTCAGCTTACACCTTTGGTCTCATCTTTTTCTGATTCTTACGTGATTAAATTCCCACACACTTCTTTCTAGAATATTCACCACCACCCCCCAACATTTGTTCCTTCCCTTTTGCCTTAAGCATGTATATTTTCCCCATTATGAAGATATATTTTTTATATATTTTTGTATGTCAGTTATTCTCATATCCATTAGATTTTCCTCTTCTCAGTTTCTTCAGAAAATAATTATGTTCATTTTTTTCATTTTATCCCTACATAATCACTTAAGTTTTAGCCTTACTTACTGATGATACTGTCTTTGCAGAGATAATTATTAATCTTATGTCTAATTCCCTTTTTTCTCTAAAAATCTTTATTTTTTGGTTTTGCTTTTGCTTTTTTTTTTTTTTTTTCCCTTTTTAGTAAGGTCAGTGTATAACGTGGGCCTTAAACTCACAACAGTGTGTGCAGGAGTTGCACAATCACTGAGCTTACTGACTGAGCCAGCCAGGCACCCCTGGTTTTGCTCTTGTTTTTTAAGCTGTTTTAGTTTAGGCTCTTACAGTGTTGGACTATTTCAAAGGACTTCTAATTTACCTCTTTCCTTCCAGTTACTTTTAACTTTTCGCTTTAATTTTAGACCATAGTGGCATTTGGCTTTCTAAAATATATTTGACTTGGTTCATTCTAGCCTTGAGATCATGGACTTACTTCTAAATACCTGCAGAAAAGTCCATTGTGTGCAATACATATCAAAGTCTACAGCATATGGAATTGCTCATTATTTGGGATCATGCCATTTACTTTCTTTGTATAGGTGGGTATATCTGAACTTTTTTTTTTTTTTAACTTCTCTGTGAGAGTGGGATACATCTTTAACCTTGTAAGACTAGTACATATGTCACCTCTGTAAACCAGCTTCCCCACGCTCCCATTTAGATTTAATCACTGCTTTTCTTGGAGTGCTCCCGTAACACAGGCATTGACCTCTACCATACCTTTATCACATAATTTGTAGGTAGCAGTTAGGAGTAGCTTACACTTTAAGAGTTTGATAAAATTATGAAAGATACGGTGAAAGAGTTGTTTATTCACCTTGAACTTCGATATGGATTGGTTCCAAGACCTAAGATAGATCAGACTGTAGCTAAAGCAGTGCTATTTACATACCAAAAGATAGACTAACTTTTAGATAGGTTTTTGTTTAAGGAAAGAGTAAATCGGAATGCAGCTTTATCAATTGAAAATCTAGAAGTTTTGAAGGCCAGAATTGAATGTATTTATCCAGAACTAACTATTAAGGGTTGAGATTATTTCACATTCTAGCTATTCTTTATATTTAAACTTTAACACTGCCTGACTGAGCTATCCCTCAGTGCTACCCTTTGGTCTAAATCATTCATTACTCACCTTGAGGAGCCTGGCAGCTCAGTTGGCTGGCTGAGTGTCCAACTCTTGATTCCATCTTGGGTCATGATATCGGGGTCATGGGATCAAGGCTGGGGCTTTTGTGTTCAGTGCAGTCTGCTTGGGATTCTTTCTCCCTTCCTGCTGCCCCCCACCATGCCCTTCCCCTACTTAACACTCATGGGTTTGCTAAGTAAATAAATGAAGTCTTTAAATAAAAATAAAAGTAAATTATTACTCACCAAGCAGCCTCCTTATAATTTGACTTCCAAAGGATCATTAAGACAGTGATCCAGTGGAATGCTTAATGAACTTGAACTTTTGATTTCCTTGATAGTTTGTTTCACTGTAAATTAGTTGATAAAATTGTTACAACCTGATTATTGTTAGTCAGTTTCATATAGATTATACCAGCAAAGCATGTATTCCTTTGTTTTCTGAAGCTGAGGACCAAGCCAGGTTGCTGTCCTTGGGAGACCTACTTAAGACTTGTTAGTCCACTTGAGTTTCCTTCAGTCTACAGTTTTCCTGCCCAGTGGGTGTAGGAGTCTGTCAGTCACTCTGACTAAAACATCCTGAAATAATCTTTGAGATATTCCTCATTTTTATTCTACCGTTGTTTTCCTTCATGTTCAGTCACACTCAAAGTTAATCTGATTGGTTTTCTTTTGACATACTTTTATCTTTTTTTTTTTCCTAGTTTCAACTACTTCTGCCTTAATCTTAGGTTTTCTCTTTAATTGATGAATGTATTGCTATATCTCTTTTTTTCTTATGTTATTTGCATTATTTTATCCTCATACCTCTGCTTAAAAGTGTTCCAAGGTGATCTTTTTAAACATCTCAGCTAAATATGCTCTCATGATTATAAAGACTCAGCAATGTAAAATTTTGTTTTCATCATATTGCTCACAGTTCTTTGCCATATGATACTCAAGTTTGCTTCGGTTGAGCTAGGATTTTCACTGTCCCACAGTTACCCTGTGTTCCTATTTGTTATTTAACCTGGAATTCCCTTTCTTTTATTCTTCATCTCTGATTTCCGTTTTCATGTTAGGTTTCATCTGTTAGAAACTTTCATATTCAGTTTTTTCAATTTTTATTACTTTTGTTCATAGTACTATGCAATTTTATTCTGTAATATTTTCTTGACATAATTTTTGTTATCTAGTATGATAATCTTGGATTTTAAGTTCTGTTAAGACTGATTCTTCTGTAGTGATCCCTTTCATTCAGTCATTCAACAAATATCAAATGCCCTGTTACATGCCTTGAACTATTCTAAGTGTCATTTTGCTAAGTATTTGGGATATAATAGTGAAACAAAAAATTGCTCTGCCAAGTTGCTGATAACAGCCAGCAGGATATTGGACGTATGTTAGGCAGACAGCCTGTACTTGTAAATTAAATTTTTGTTTGCTTTTATTATATATAGATATAAATAATTTCTATAGTAATATGAGTTGGACTTACATGATTTTTAGCATTGAGTTAGACCCTAACTCATTTGTCACATGATATATAGCTCTTAGCACAGAAGTAAAAGACACTATACCCATAGTACTGCTACTGCCTTTAGTACAGCTCTTCCTTTCCTGATCTTAGCTGTCCTAGTGCTGCTGGCTTATCCCTCATCCATTCTTGACATGCTATTCAGAGCGATTTTTCTTAAATAACGATCTGATGATACTACCTTTAGTGGGTTTTCTATAGCCTTCAGATTAAATTCTTTTGTTTTGATGGCTCACCAGACTGAGTTCATTGGGTTTTGACTTGGGCTTTACCTTCCAAAATGTCCTTTCACAGCTTTTTCTTCCCCTTAATTTCTCTCTCTCTCTTTCTCATTTTGCTGTGTTCTCAGAATCTTGTGCCTATCACTTTGTATCATAATGATGCATTTACTCTCCTGGTTCCCTGGCTGCTTATTGGTGGCAGGAACTGTGTTATTTCTCCCTATTGTGTGTGAGTGATCTAATGATCATCAAATTCGTTGCTCATCAAGTGTTAATCAAATGCACTGAATTGATTTAGTGGAAAAAACATTAGGTTGGAAATTAAGGGTCTGGGTTTTGGACAAGTCTATAACTTTGATCTTAGTTGTTTGAACCCTGATTTCCTCATTTGTAAATTGTTCAGTGATGGTTTGTTTAAGTGCTTAAAATGTGAATTTTATGTTTTGTGTAAAAATAAAACTAATACCTTTAAATTATTTGAGTGTCCTTAAGTCTATCTCAAATGTTTAGCTATCACTAAAATGTAAACAGTCAAGAGACCAAAAAATAGGAAGGTCATTAGATAATGTGGGCACTCCAGTCGATTGGCAGGGCCACCAAATTTGGGGTGTTCAGATTGGTTGGGGGCCAGCAGCACAGGCTCTAAAAGAATTCACCTAAGGCAGAGCAGTGGGCAGGACAGCAGAGCAGAGACTATCTGCAACTAGGCTGTGGTGAGGGGCAGCATTTATTGGGTAAACTAAGGAAGTATGAGGGCATGGAATTTTCTGCTCTTTTGGTAATCTTGGGAACTGTAGTTGGTTGTAATTGGTCAATTAGGCGTAGCAGTTATTTTAAGATGGGTGCTTAATGAGCTTGTTCACATTCAGCTCCATGGTCCGAAATGATTGTTCTTCTAGACTTAAAGGCAAATAACTGTCTTGCTCTTCATGGCCTCAAGTTAATTGATATGGAAAGGTTGAAACCTAAGTTGCCCTAATGTTTCACCTTTCTTGGGTGCTTAAGAGCTATTTCCTAGGGGCACCTGGGTGGCTCAGTGGGTTAAAGCCTCTGCCCTCGGCTCAGGTCACGATGAGCCCTGCATCGGGCTCTCTGCTCAGCAAGGAGCCTGCTTCCTCCTCTCTCTGCCTGCCTCTCTACCTTCTTGTGATCTCTGTCAAATAAATAAACAAGATGTTTAAAAAAAAAAAAAAGAACTATTTCCTAAATGACTTTTCCCAGTTCTAGTTATCAAGATAATCAGGGCCTGGGGCAGTGAATTTAGACTGAAACCATCTTTTTGGTCAAGTTATTATTTTGATACATTAATAAAAGCATTAAGGCTACTTGAATCACTGATCCATATGGCTGTGTTTGAGTCTTCAGCCATGATGGACTTTGTAACCTCACTACATCTCTGCAGTTCTAATAGTTTTCTGTTCTGGAATATATGGTTGTTTATGGTCAGATTTATTTCATCATTCTCACTAATTAAAAATGAGAAATATTTGGGGCACCTGGGTGGCTCAGTTGGTTAAGTGGCTATCTTTAGCTCAGGTCATGATCCCAGGGTCCTTGGAGCAGTACAGGGAGGGAAAGGAAGAAGTAAGCTCCCCACTGAGCAGGATGCCCAATGTGGGCTCTATCCCAGGACTCTGGGATCATGACCTGAGCTGAAGACAGACACTTCACTGACTGAGCCACCCAGGCACCCGATAACCGCTGTAATTTAAAGGTTCGTTATATCTGGTCTGGGTCATTGTAAAAACCTAGTTGATGCTCCTAATTTTAATCAAACCATTTGCTGATTTTTGTTTTTTACCTTCATATGATTTACATCTTCCATACTGTATCTATCAGTGGTATCATGCTTGGTGATTGGGAATAAGAGGAGAGAGTTGAACAAAATCTCTTTTCTTCCCCAGTTCATCACATTCCATCATATATATATTTTCCATATTGGTCTTTCTGAAATGCTATTTAATGCCTGTAACATTTATTAGATATGACTAAGATATGATTTCTGCTATTAAGGAGCTTACACTCTAATAAACTGGTGTATATGTTGGTGAGAGATTATACAAAATGACCTTGAAGATTCTGTGATACTATCACTTATTGCTTTAAAGACTAGACTGAGATTCACTTTGTCCACAAAACTTTCCTGACTAAAAACTTATTTTCTGCTTTTACGTATATAATCTCAAATAGACCAACCTTCTGACATACTCGTTAATATATTTCTTGGCCTTGTTCTGCCTGAAAGAGTTCTTTGTAATGGCATTCATTGTATGGAGATTGCAGAACTTCTATCACAAACTACACAGAAAATAGGATAGTAAATTCAAGTGATAGGAAATGTGAAAGTAGAAAGGTAAAAATGTAACCTTTGATGTTAGGTGAATATAAAAGTGGTCTGAACTTTAACCCAGTTGGTAGAATTTAAGGCAGTAAAATATCCACAGTAAAAACCAGGGTTGAGGCAGGTTTCAGAAGCATTTTAAAAGCAGTCCTGTTTAAGAGTCATTTTTACATTTTTTTTTGGAGAACTATCTGTTCATGTTTTTTCCTCATTTTTTAATTAGGCATTTGGTTTTTTAGTACAGTAGTTACCCGCCATCCCCCTCTCCCAGCCTACCATCCTGGGTTTTCCTTTCCATGGTTTTTATTACCTGCTGTCAACCATGGTCTGGAAGCAGATGGTTCTCCTTCTGACATACCAACAGAAGGTCAGTAGTAACCTAATACTGTATCACAATGCCTGGGACATTCATCTCATTTCATCTAATCACGTAGGATAACTATAGAATAATAAGATATCTTCTGACAGAAAACACATTCATTTAACTTATGTTACAGTATGTCATTTTAATTGTTCTTTTTTGTTATTAACAATTCTTTATCTCTTATTGAACCTAATTTATAAATTAAACTTTATTGTAGGTATGTATGTATAGAAAAAAACACTGTGTGAGAAAATGTTCAACATCATTCAGCATGAGGGAAATACAAATCAAAATCACAATGAGATACCACCTTGCGCCAGTCACAATAGTTAAAATTAACAAGTCAGGAAACAACAGACGTTGGTGAGGATGTGGAAGAAGGATTCCCCATTTACACTGTTGGTGGGAATGTAAGCTGGTGCACACACTGTGGAAAACAGTATGGAGGTTCCTCAGAAAGTTGAAAATAGAGCTGCCGTATGACCCAGCAATCACACTACTGGATATTTACCCCAAAGATACAAATGTAGTGATCCGAAGGAGCAAGTACACCCCAGTGTTTATAGCAGCAATGTTCACAGTAGCCAAACTATGGAAAGAGCCCAGATGTACATCAACAGATGAATGGTTAAAGAAGATGTAACATATACGTACAATGGAATACTACTCAGCCTTCAAAAAAAATCAGATCTTGCCATTTGCAATGACATGGATGGAACTAGAGGGTATTATGCTAAGCGAAATACGTCAGCCAGAAAGACAATTACATGATCTCACTCGTGGAATTTAAGAAAAAACAGCAGCATAGGGGAAGAGAAGAAAAATAAAGACAAAATTAGAGAGGGAGACAAACCATAAGAGACTTAATCATAGGAAACAAACTGAGGGTTGCTGGAGGGGAGGGTGGTGGACATTAAGGAGGACATGTGATATGATGAGCACTGGGTGTTATATAAGACCGATGACTCACTAAACTACCTCTGAAACCAAGACTACATTATATATTAATTAAGTTTAATTTTTTTTAAAAGAAAAAGCTTAAAGGAAAAAAAAACATTGTGTATGTAGGATTTGATACTATCCAAGGTTTTAGATATTCAAAGGGGGTGTTGGAACATCTGCAGAATGGGGGGGGGGGCGGAGTGGGAGGGGGGACTACTGTAGTTGATTCATGAGAACTCTATTTATAATATAAGGAAGTAATCCCTTTGTGATGTGAGTTACAAATGCCTTTCCCAGTTAGTCATTTGACATGATACTGTTCTCTATTACAGAAATTTGATTTTTTTAATTAATAAAGCAGTTTTTGGTTCACAGCAAAATTAATAGAAAGTACAAGAGAGTTCCTGTATACCCTTTCCTTGTACATGTTTAACCACCCCCCACCATGATTTCCCCCCATCACTGGTTCACTCCACAGTAGTACAGTACATTTATTACAGTGATGAACAGTCAGTCGAACAGTTTGTTATAATTAATGAAGTGTGATTTTTTTCAACTTACTTCTTGGTTTTTTTATTACTTAGGAGACTTGTCATTTTATGATATTTATTCTCTGTCTTGAAATTTAAAAAGTTGTCTTATAGAATTAAAACAAAAACTTTAAAAGAATTATCCTACAATAGTAGTAATAACAATGACATTAACAACAAAAAGTACTAATACATATTGAGTTTACTCTGTGTTAGGCATAATCCCTTAACCACGTTAGGTAGGTTGAATTAGTAGCTTTATTTTATAGGAGACATAATAGAAGTACAAAATGTTTAAGTAACTTGTGAAAAGTCATGCAAGTTGTAGATAGCTGATTTTTCCCAGGCAGCTTGGGTCTAGAATCCGTGTTCTTAAGCCTGTATACTGTACTGCTTCTTTTTAAACACTTTTATATTTTCTATGGACTTTTTTGGTTTAATAGGTTTGAGGTAGGAATTCAACTTTATTTTTGGACTGCTTGGATAGAGGGAAGAGCTAGCAAAGAGGAGTATGAAGACTTGTTTGTCATGCTGTGAGTAAAGTAAGGCATGTTGTAGATGTGGGATACTGCTGTGATTTAAAATAAGGAAAGGTAATTTTGCAAGATGAAGTGATCTTGATGGTAGATGTTTCAGTGGAATGGGCTGAAGCACAAGTCAAATAGGAACTGTGTGGGGGCATAAGAACATAGAAATAGTGAAAACAAGTCTTTTGTCAAGTAGCTGTGAGTATGAAGGAAGAGGGCTATAGAATGAGGGAAAATTACTGTTTTATTGCAAAAAGATGCAATAATGCTGGTAGGAAGGATTCAGATGCAGAAGAGATTAAAGAAAATATATTAAGTAAACTATTCAGTAATTGAGGTTCCTGAAAATCAAGAGGATAGACTCTGAAGCACAGATGCAGGGATTTGTATAGAAGATGTTCCATTATTTCTAGAGGGTGCAGGAAAAGATGGGTGCAGATACAAGTGATTGTGAACTTGTTGGTAGCAAGTGAGAGTTCCCATTTGATGGTGTTTCTTTTCTTTCTTTCTTTCTTTAATTGATTTATTTGAGAGTGGGGTGGGAGGATCAGAGGGGAAGAGAGAATCTTGGATAGACTCCCTGCTCAGCAGGGAGCCCCAGGAGCCCCACCTGGGGCTCGATCTCACAACCTTGAGATCATGACCTGAGACAAAATCAAGAGTCTGATGCTTCCCTGACTGAACCACCCATGTGCCACAGTGATACATACTTTCTTTGTGAAGTTCAAGATGTCCTCTACTGAGTGGAGAGTTAGAAGATTGAGGGAGATTGGAGGTATAAGGAGTGGGCAGAAGGTTTTGAGTTAGTTAGTTGAGAACAGGCAGGGATTAATGAAAGTAAACTAAGGAGGATTTTGTACATTGTTGAAGGCCTATCCATTAGAAGTTGGTGATGACATCATGAGTGAATTTTTTTTTTTCCTAGTGACTTTCAGGCCGATTCTGTCATCATATTTACTGTAGTTAATGTTCTTTAATCATTTGCTTATTCATTTAATTGTCAGTACCAACTTAGAAGTAAAAGGTAGGGCATACTCCTTTTAAAGCTTGCCAAACTAGTGTTTTAAATGTGTTGAATAGAGTAAGTTTGGAGAAAGATGAAAACACTTCATTTTGATACCCTTAAATAATGGAGAAAAGTTTCTTGGAAATTAATTTTAAATGTGCATGCTAACTCATTTAACTTGTATTAACATAGATGTTATCCTTGGGTAATTTGTACAGGATTATGAGATTAGATGTCTTGAGTTTAAACATGTGGTCTTGAATGTTTAAATGCCAGAATAATATGTATTTTATTAGTGAACTCATGTTTTTTTAAGGTATAATTTTCAGAATGTATAGAAAGGTTTCCACCACTGTCCTCAAATTTAAATTCATTCTTTGTTAAACTTGTTTTGTTTGTTTGTTTTATACAGGGTGTGATAGGTATACAGCTGGTCGTTACCATGGTGATGGCCAGTGTCATGCAGAAGATTATACCTCACTATTCTCTTGCCCGGTGGCTACTCTGTAATGGCAGGTAAGGCAAAGATAGGCTGATTGTGTCACTTTCAAATCTCAGGCTGATTGACTTGCCAGAAGTAAGTTCAATTAAGTATGAATTCCTATTTTTTTAAAAACTTGACAAAAGGAACGTTATGAGAATAATTTAGCTTCCTTCTTTTTCTTACTTGAGATATTGATACTTTATTTTTTTAGTGTAGAGGTAATTGGATCATGGTGAAGAATTCACTCCTTCCTCCTGTCCACTTTTGTCCATGGCCAATGAAAATACCAAATAACTTTTCTGTAGTTTACCTTCTTAAAACATTGGCCAGCAGGAGGATGAGACTATAAATTGAAGTGTTTAAGTATTTTCACTGTTGCTGGAAAAAATGACCGAGAGTATGTGTTCTACTATTGGTGACTCAGTTGAGACTTTATTATAAGAATTAGGGATTCTTTGTTCTGCTGCAAAGAATTTTAAACTTTAACTTGACAAGGAGAGAGCAAAGTTACTTTTTATGGTTTTAATTGTGTCTACTGCACTATAAGCTTACTACTATTCCCAGTCCCTCCACAAAGGAACTAAGTTTCCTTGCTGATATTTGTGCAATAAAATAATAAAATTGAAAGTAAAGATGTTGAATTTAGGGGCTATGACATAAATGCAGGAAAATTGCATATAGAACTAATTCTCAAAATCCTATGTAATTATGAAACGGAAGTTGCAGATTTGGTACCATGTTTATAGTTTTATTCTAATTATTCATCCCAGTAAATAACCAAATTCTGTTTACTAATTTGTAGGTCCATTTTCTTTTGTTTAGACCTTTCGGACTTAGAAAACAATGGATAGCTCTTATTCTCCTAATGATTTCATACACTGCAAGACAAATAATAAGCCTTTATTATTAGTTCAAGGCCATTCTATCCACAAAGCTTAAATTTCCATTAAAATTTGTTTTCTAATTTAGTATTCTTTATGCTTCATACTTTTTTCATATTGTTTAAATATAGAAAAATATTATTTGGACTGCTTAAATTTTTTTTGACCACTAATACACACACACACACACATACACACACACACACAGAGAATAAGAAAAAAACAGCTGCTTAAAAACATCTTTTATTAGCAAAATAAATAATGACTAAAGTTTCAGTGAAGGTGAAAGCCTCTATCAAGAGTTATAATTATAAGAGAAAAATCAGTCACCTACAACTAGTTTTTAACTGTGTACCCCTATGCCCTATATGTAGTCTTGTTTACTTTTTTGCTGATTAAATAAATCATGAAAAGATAAATATCAGTCAGGCAAATTATCATTCATTCTAAATAAATGGAATCTGAATTAATGAACTAGATAAAAAATGTGTTAAGGTAATAACTTGTTTTCTACCAAGAATTTCATGTTTATAGACTCTATGATGAGTCTCCAGTGAGACTTCCATATCTCTTACTGGCTCTAAAGATCTGGGCAGACTTGTTTTAATTTCCATTTTCTTACATTATCTGCTTTCCATTTGTTTATAAAACTTAAATTCACCAGTAAAAACTAAAACGGCAGAGATTGAAAACTGAATTCTTTTCTCTTTGATAATATTGGAATTACATATTATAATTAAGATCTTTACTTTTTTGATAAGACTGTTTAGTAAATATACATAATACTAATTTGAGGGGGGGTCAGCCCTAAATATAAACATGAATTTGGTAATTTTTTTTGATCCTGGTTTTTGTGAACAGATTAACTTTAGTGTTAATTAGTGCTGTTTCTAATTCCAAATCAGGTTCTAGGGATAGCAATCAGGATTTTCTAGTAATAGTTAACTTTATGCCATAATTAATTTCATTTTTCGTTTTCATTTTTTTTTTTAAGATCATCTGTCTTTCTTTAATGTTAATCCTGAAATTTTTAGGTCATGAAGTCAAATTGCTAAATGTTGTTGCCAACCTGTTGAATATGATCATTGATTTTACCCTTTTGGCATAATTATTGTTATATCACCCTTTTATGTTACAAAATTATACTGTTTTAATATTAATAAAATGTAAAATGCCTTCTAAATTGCTCTTGTGAAAATATTGATCAGAAATGACCACTTGCGTTTTAAATCATATGATGCTGTTGAGTTTAAGAAAGAGATCTGAGGGCATTCTTTATCGTCTGTAAAATGTCTAAAGGAATTTAAAGGGTGAGGCTTATGGCTTGGGAGTGACTATATTGAATGGAACTATTGAATAGGACTATTCAAGTGAATAGACGTGTAGATTGCATGATAGCTTAATCATGAGTATGACAGAAGAGACATGTTTTTTAAGTTCTGTTTCTATTGTCCTAATATTTGTTCTACTAGTATCCCATCTTCATATTGTAAATAAATATTTTTCTTAAAAGTTATGGCTTGTCTTTTGTGTCACAAATTTATGTCCATGTCTCTCATCAGTCTGTGTCTTTTTGGAATGGAAGGTTTAAAGTGCCATTGGATTTTATTATGTTTACTTAATGAGTAAGCCTCCCACCATTTACTTGAAGAAGTCATACCTTGAAGGAATAAACAGTTTTGCTTTAATATTAGCAGCTTATTGATTTATTTTTTAAAAATATTTTATTTATTTATTTGATAGAGACACAGCGAGAAAGGGAATATAAGCAGAGGGAGAGGGAGAGGGGGAAGCAGGCTCTCCACTGAGCGGGGAGCCCGATGCGGGGCTTGATCCCAGGACCCTAGAATCATGACCTGAGCTGAAGGCAGATGCCCAGTGACTGAGCCATCCAGGCACCCCAGCAGCTTGTTGATTTTTAATATAAAAAAATCAACTAGTTTCCTAGCTCTTGTTAAGTAATATATATTGCTATTAGTGTTGTATATCTCTAGTTTTTTTTTAAACTAGTTGTTAACGTGGCTTAGTTAATATTGCTTTTATACTATTATAAAACTTAATACTGATAAAAATTTTTATGTCTGTTATCCCATTTGGATCTGTACACTGAACTAGATAGGAGAGGGGATGTGTTCGGGATATGTTAAGGCCTCAGAAATCTCAGTGTCTGAATTTAGTTTCTCATTCCATTTGCCCAGGTGGGAATCAGGGTCAGATGGGAGATTCAGGAAGGGATTGGGCAGCTCTCCAGGTAGTTTCTTCATGAAATGATATTTTAAGGATTCAGCTGTTCTTAAAGTGGTGACTTAGGGAGTCTACCCTTTTTCAGACTTGTTGGCTCTTTTGTTCTTCCTGCTACCTTGGAATCTTGTGTTACAGATGCTTTGTCACTTGGCAGCTAAAGGAAGTAGACTGTGGATCTTTCAGGTGATTCAAGGGGCCAAGCTTAGAAATCGATCTCTCAGTTCTGCCTACATTGCATAGACTGGGGCCCTGTGACTCCAGGCCACAGTGCAAGGGAATCTGGGAATTCAGTTGTCATTGTACCTAGGAAGTAAAAGCAAGATTGCTGTCTGGTCCTTCTCTGCTGCAGGTGGTGTGTTTATAGATGAGAAAACAAGGTGTTTTGTTTTGTTTTTTAAGATTTTATTTATTTATTTGACAGAGATCACAGGTAGGTAGAGAGGCAGGCAGAGAGAAAGGGGGAAGCAGGCTCCGCTGAGGGGCTCAATCCCAGGACCCTGGGATCATGACCTGAGCTGAAGGCAGACATTAAACTTACTGAATCCCCAGGCGTCCCTCTACTGGGCATTTTTATTTATTTATTTTATTAAAGGTTTTTTGTTTTTTAAGATTTTTTATTTATTTGACAGAGATCACACAAGTAGGCAGAGAGGCAGGCAGAGAGGAAGGGAAGCAGGCTCCCTGCTGAGCAGAGAGGCAACGAGGGGCTCAATCCCAGGACCCTGGGATCATGACCTGAGCTGAAGGCA